>NC_088877.1:16132527-16136062 GCF_032884065.1 Artemia franciscana
TAACTTATTTAAATTATTAACTATTGTTTGTTTGTTTGCTGTGATTGTTTATCTAATTTCTGTTCGTTTTGGGTTTCATTATACCTCAATAGTAAAAATATTTTTGTTCGTTTTAGCTTAATGCAATATTTTCGGGGAAATCCCCAAACTTCGGGAATAGTGAAAGCCGCTGAGCCTAGTGGGCCTATTGGTAAATCTTGGTCTGGTTTCACTGCAATTTTCATTTTTTTCATTGTTGTAACAAGAACAAAAGAAAATATTTGTAATACAATTCCTTTAGTAAAGCGCCAAAGACGCAGTTGGCATTATGCTTTTACCGTCAAAGAAACGAGTAGTAACTATACTATTGTTTGTAGTGAAGACACCATTCATTAGAAGTGCGTAATCCCTATTCCCTGAAGACGACCGCGGTCTAGCAACCAATCTTTAATCCAATTCTCACTTTTCTTTGAATTCTTATCTCTCAAGCATTATAATCAAAGAAAACGTAAATTAATTTTGCAGAACTTTGTATTCACTTAAGAAAGAGAATGATAATTCCAAGTACGAAAATTATATTTTTACCGTTTGGGAAACGGGCAGTAGCCATACTCTTGTTTATCCAAGTATCAAAGTAAACAAACTAACAATAATTAAGTTCCGTAACTCAGAGCCATTTCCCAGGGCTGTTGGTGGGGTCAACCCCAGAAGCATAGTTATTTGGCCTTTGAACTGTTTTGAACAAAATGGTTATCTCCAAATTTTGGCCGGATGCCCTTTGGGAAAGTGGAGCATGGGCTAGTTGGCCATTGATCATTTTTGACTCTTAAAAAAAGAGCTAGAAGTTTCAATCTCCAATCGAATGAATCCCCTCCAAAGTTAATACGACCTCTCCTTCCACAGAACCTTATATTTTAATAGTTGGCAACTTACATAAGTTACAATCCTTGCCCCAGGGGCTAGGGAAGATTTCTCAACCCCTAAGTTATAGTAATTGGAATTTTGACTTTTTTGAACAAAATGGATATTTCAAGATTTTGATAAGATGAATTTGGAGAAAAAAGGCACAAGGGGGGGGGGGGCTTGTTACTTTTTGACTGCTTTTGATGCTTAAGAACTTGCAACTTGCATAAGTTATCATTCTTGTCCCGGGCGCTACGGAGGATTTCTCAACCCCTAATTTACAGTAATTTGAATTTTGGACTATTCTGAACAAAATGGTTATGTCAAAATTTTTATCGGATGTATTTGGAGAAAAAGGCGTGGTGAGGTGGTAGATACCCTCCGATCACTTTTGATGACTCTTAAAAAGGTAACTAGAACTTTCGATTTCCATTGAAACGAGCCATCTCTGAATTTTATACGACCACGCCTTACATGAAAAATTGTATGCCCTCGGGCATAGCTTACAACACTTGCCCTCGGGCTCTGGGGGATGTGTCGACCCTGGATTTTTTGTGATTTGATCTTTAAGCTATTTTGATGCTGTTTTTAACAAAATAGCTATCTCAAAATTTTTATTGGATGTATCCGGGGGAAAAGGGCCTTTAGGAGGCTAATTGCCTTCCGATCACTTTTGACTCTTGAGAAGAGCACTAAAAATTATGATTAACAATTGAATAATCCCCGTCCGTAATAACTTTATATGCCTCCAGGCACATTTTGTGACGCCTGCCCCCGGATTTTGGGGCGGAGGGGAGCTGATGTATCCCTGAGTTTTTGGTTATTTTTCTTTGGTCTATTCTGAACAAAATAGCTATATAAAAAAAAATCATTGGACACGTTTGGAGGAAAAGAAGGTTGGGTGGAAGGGGAAACTTATTCGACATCTCTTCTATAAGATTTGTGTCCGAACCCCTCGTATTTGTGTCCGAGGGGGTGGGAGTAGATGGCCCTCTGTTAACTTTTAAGGTAATATTCCTTCCATAAGAACCATATATACACCCAGGGCATAACTTACGATGCCTGTCCCCTTGCCCTGGGGGTTTTGTCACCACTTGAGTTTTTGTTATATGATCTTTGAACTATTTTTAACCATTGGCTATCTCAAAAGTTTTAAACGGATGCTTTTAGGAAAAAAGGCGTTGAGGGGGGGGGGGGGCTAGTTCCCCTCCGGTCACTTTTGAATCTTAAAAAGGGCACTAGAACTTCCGATTTCCAATCAATGGTCGCCCTCCGAAGTTTACGCGACGACCTCTTCCATATGAATTGCCTCTGGAAAAAAAAAATATAATAAAGCATTGGAGCCGTATGGCCTTTACTATTGGCAGCACAATAGCGTTGCAACCGTTGTATATTCTTTGTCACTTTTCTCTTCTTCGGTGGTAATAAGAATATTTCTAATCGGCATATGCCTCGAAATACTTATTTGACCGACAGCATTAAAATTGAAATGCTTTATTTTAGAACCTGTGAGAATAATTTCGTATTATATTTAAATTCAATTTCTTATATGATCATTCTCATAATTTTTAGGTATCTTATCGAAGAAATGGACACAACGAAATTGACGAGCCGATGTTCACGCAGCCGTTGATGTATAAGAAGGTGAAGCAAACGAAAAATGTTCTTGAAAAGTATGTTGGCCAACTACTTGAAGAAGGGATTGTTACCAAGGAAGAAATGGATGTAAGTGTACTCACAAAATGATGAGTGTGTTCCGGGTGGAAATTGCAATTCAATTGACATTTTCTTCAGCTGTAATGCGAATTAACTGCGAACCTGGAAGGTTTTATTAACTAATACCTTAATATGCATTATAATTGATTTTTAAACTAGGGGTAGTTTTAATGAGCATTGAGTAAAATATGAAGGTACGAGTCTTGAATTTTGAAGTTCGGGGGAATTTTCCTGGGGGCGGGGCGGGCGCCGGCTCCGCAGAAAATGGTTGCAAGTCCTTTAAATATCCGAAGTCCCTGACGATTTTACCCATGAACTACATAAATACTCGTTCTTAAAATGGGGATCAGGTCCTGTTTTATTTTCAATATATTTCAATATAATTATTTTATATTTTATTTTATATTTTGTTTTCAATTTTATTTTCAGTATAATTTATATGGGTGAGAAATAATGTCACAAAAACTCCAGAAATAAAAATTACAATAGTCTAATCTGTAATCTGAAGTTTTATTTTTAAAAGGAAGACGCCATGTCTTACAGTTGACCCTTTTGACGCTCTAATTCCAGGGATTATGCAGAGAAACTGAAATACTATAAAAAAAAATACGTTTGTTGGCTTTGTTGATTTAATGCTCTCAACAGTTAGGTTCTTAATATTCCAGTTAAATATTATCTGTAGCTAATTACAAAAGGCACTGGTTCTATAAATTTCCTTTCAAATGAGCCCTTATACAAGTCACTGTGATATTCCAGTGCTCCACTAGCAGTAGAGAAAAAAAAGGAAAAAAAGATGACATGTCAGTGCATCACATGCACAAAAAAAGATATTACCCTTTGAGTTTTCAGGCCACTTTTTTTTTATTCCCATAAATTTGTTTTCAAAATAACATTTTATGATTAACACCAATCGTGATAAGAGTTGGCATTCCTAAAT
>NC_088877.1:16436162-16561986 GCF_032884065.1 Artemia franciscana
GTTAACAGCAAGTTCTTATACCAGAGTTTGAACACATTCACCTTGCGCGGCGCAGTTCCACTCTTTCTGGCACATTTCTCACACGCTTTGCAAGCGCCACATGGTGCACATGAAATTTGAGTGAGCATCACCTCGGCATTGACCTAGATATTTTTCTGTTAAGCAACATCTCAGAGTCCACGCCCACGCCTTCTTGAAATATAGGGTAATTTATTCCAACATCATTCATCGATTTATAGTTGTCCATTTTCCATGTTAGAAATCCAGTATATAACACCCGATCCATAGCGGCTAATGATCAAGCTAATTTCCTTGTGTCAATTTGGGTGGAGTTTCCCGTACGCCAATTCAGCCTCCTGTCTGGTTTCCGAACCAGGGCCTTTCGACAGCTTATGAGATTATCGACTAAATGATAAAGCCTTGCTTGACAGCCTCAGGCATGGACACAACCGAGTTTTATGCACTGTACTTTTTCCCTCCCCTCCACTCAGAATTATGAAAATTCTCTGCTACTTTATGCAATGCCTTCCACCTTAAGTCCATTCATTCTTGAAAGCAGATCCCGAAAAAAAAAAAATCCCCACCTCATGGCCAGACACCGGGTAGAACAGCCAGTAGCTGGACGGTAACTGAAATTAGCAGTAGTGGCCCTCTATTTTAGGATAGGTAATAACACGGAAAATTACTTTTGGGGGCACCAGGCGAAGGTTGCAACCACTATCCCATGTCTTTTTAACTTAAAAAAACCTGAATCTTCCCCTTTCTTAATCAATCATTGAAATAGCCCTCGAAAGTTAAACATAGCCAAACTTACCAAACTATGCATGGGATACATTATTGACAGGGTTTTTAAGGGTAATTTTGTTTTATCGGCACGCATAACTAGTGCGAGTCGGACAACACAGCACATTCTATAAAAACAGACGTATCGTCTCACGGATCCCTTCTGAGTGACTAACGGCGCCCAGGGCAGTGCTGGGTACAATGTGGGAAGTTTTGTTGTTAAGACTGAGCCTCAAAATCTGTCGCTAAGCCTTTAAGAAATTTTTCGAGTATACTCTTAATTAAGATAATTTAGTGATAATCAAGCTCCATTTTTGCGCTCAACCTCGGCTGCTTTTCCAATGGGCGTTTCCGAAACTTAACACAACTATAAGTCATCCACCCTTGGAATATATAATCTACTTTATTGTTTCGTAGGAAGTGTGATGCAGTTACACAAGGAATCCTGTTGAAAAACTATAATAAATTCTAACAAGCGGACCCCGAAGGAAAGGTAAGGTTCCATTGGGAAGACTAAAAGTCATGGCAACTCAATGGAAATACCGTGGACTGTTTTTGTTTCGATTCGCGAATAGAAGTTAAAGGTGCTATTTTGAAGAATAACCACCGATTGGAGGGCAGCCATCCACTCTTCTCATGCATTTTATGTCACGTAAGACACCCAAAAGCTCCATATGTAACATCGAATAAAATTTTAAATACTTATTTTAGTAGAAAATGGTTAAAAAGGCGAAATTTTATGCCTCGAAAGCAATTTAACTCCTAAAATCCCAGGGTCAAGAGCCCAAAATTATAATAGCCATCTAGTTAAATCAGAGGCTTCATATACAAATTTGAGGATAAAAGTGGATATGCCGTACCTTGTTTTAAGCACAAAGATGCAGTAATTTTCATTTGTTATAAATAGAGAGATACACGCCTCTCCTTTTACTACTCCGCCCCACCTTCATAAAGTACATAAATTTTGTCCTTCTTTTGGTTTTAATTGCTCAAAGATCAATTTTGGTCACAAACAAAGAACAGTGAGTACATATTTCACAAATGGGGGTTAATTTTCATCAAAGTTAGGATTTCAGGACTTATTATAACTGATTGAGATCATGATCGGTCAAAATGAAATCAAACGGGAGGAATAATTCCTTCTATTCTCCCCTGCTCCATAAATAAAGAAATTATTACCCTTATTTCAACTCATGCATATTCAGGGCTCATTTAAGGAAGATTCTTAAATGAAGAGATGACTCTAGCACAAAAAAGTGCATACATGACGTTAAAACTAGATAAGTGAAATCCTGACAAGCACCCAAGGCATGATCCCTCCTTGACTAACGTGGCAACCAGATACATCACACAGATGGAATGTGCTCTAAGTAAAAAAAAATATTTTGAAAATTAATTAGATCTAGCTATACTACCTCAACCAACAACACTCTCGATGTTCCCCGCAGTCACTATAAACCCAAGCCCAATCTGTCTTCGCTTGAAAATAAGAACACCTAATAGATATCTGACAGTATGCGAAGAAACTGGCCCCGATGGAATACAGCCGAATCTCCCGAAAGTCAACTGTAAACCGAAGAAGGTTGCAAAAAAAAAAATTGTCATGGCGCCTTGGAAAATAAGTCATCTCTCCTTGGTGCAAAGTTAAGATGGTTTCGTTATATAAGAAAGCATCTACAGTAGTTTGCAGCACTTACCGATCAATATGTCTTATCAGGCATGCCACTAAAATACTGACAAGGGTCTTGCTTTGGCGCATCCAAGGCAACTTGCTCAGTAGTCATCCCAGAATACCAAACGGCTTACGATAAAATAAGCCGACGGTTGGTCAGATTTTGACAGTCAGACACATCATGGAAAAATATCTCAGACTCGACCGCAATATCTAGTCTCTGTTCATAGCCTTTAAACAGGCCTGTGGAGAAGGGCTATGGCTCATTCTTCCTCACTTTGGTATCCCAGCCAACTTGGTCTCCGTAATCAGTGACATATGTACAAAGTTCGGAAGTCTGGAGTATTATTGTCGTATTATGACTGGAGAAGGCCTTAATGAAAGCTTCAAAACATAGGCAGGTGTTTTTCAAAAATACTTGTTAAACTTGCTCAGATCTATCGAATCTCTTTTTAAATGCGGTCCTTTCACCGATGTGTAACCCGTTTGGTGCTTTCATAGGAGGAGTAGTGATAGACAAATTATCTTTAGTCAATAACACAGACCTGATAGTCGAGTCCATCCATGATCTCCAGTCTCAAGTGAACATCTTCCATTCGAGAACCAACAATTTGGGAATAACGATTTATTCTTTAGACAAATTAGCTTTTGCCGATGGCATAGACCTGATTGCTAGGTTAATACTTCGGAAACGAATTAAATGCACTGCTCATATTTTCCACGTGGGCATTTTCCACGGTGGGCATTTTACAGGGGCGTATTTTCCAGAGGATTATTTTCCGTGGGAGAGAAGGGGGGTATTTTGGGTGGGGTTTGTCTTCAGGGGTAAATTCCGGGGGGGGGGGTATTTTCCGCAGTTGTGTATTTTCCGCAGGGGTTTATTTCCTTGGCGGTATTTACCGGTGGGCTATTTTCCGTGGGAGGGGGTTATTTCCTAGGGGTATTTTCCAGGGGTTAAACGCTTGCCTTCATTATGAATGAACTGCACAATAAAAAATAATTTATAATATTTTTATCGTGCGTCGATTTCCTTGGCGTTCTAGGAGTAACCATTTTTCTAAAGAAGATTTTCAAGGTTTTCAGAACATAAGCAATATTTTCTTATGTCTAACTTATTTTACTAAACACCTCCCCTCCCCTCCGTTTTAAACACAAAAAACTTCAGACATACAGGTGTGGGATACTAATAAAAAAAATGGATTGTAACCTGACAACTACAAAAATATCACAGAAAAGAAAATGCAAATAGGTTTTTATTACTATGATTTCTCTATAGGCTATACAGCATAAATAGTTTTACCTTGTCTATTAAACATAAGAAAGTGGTTATTTGAATAAGTAAACATAGCAATAAGTAATTTTTCTTTTAATATACAACTTTGAGTGGTTCCAGAACCACATGTCTATTCTTCTCTAACCATCAAGTGGCAAGGTTGGGGTATCGATTTAGTGATCTACTAGAATGTAGTTGCAAACCATGAACCTGGAAGACTCCATTCCCTTTTGAATCAAAATGCTTGACAAGTTTGTAAGATAAGTTCATCACATTTACAAACATAGTGAATTATCAGAAAAATAACTATATAAAAGGGGCAAGACCATGATCGAAAAAATGCCCAAACAGGAATCGAACGCTTGACATTCTGACTTGAAGTCCTACACTCTACTGACTCAAATACGGCTCGGTTAATCCAATTTAAGCTATTGGTGGTTGAAGAACAATAATTGCGTAATTTACTAAGGGGACATGGAAGAGGGTATGCAGAAGGTATTACTGCAAACCTCCCGTAAAGGGTTTTGGACGCTTTCCCACTTGAGACATGGACCCAAAAGTACCATCTTTACTGCCATTTGGCACATCCATATGGTGAGATTTTTATGAAGAACCCCCATGGAAAATAATCCCCCGGAAAATACCCTCACCCCAAGGGAAATAGACCTCAGAAAATACCTCCCACGAAAATATCCCTCCGAGGCTGGTTGGTCTCAAGTCACTTTTGACTTATCAAAAAAAGGACTTGAACTTTCATTTTCTGATCCAATGAGCACCCTGAGATGTTTTTGCGACCATGTGGTAGAGGTGTGGATGAGGAAAGGAAAGTCCCCTCCTGTACAAAATAAATTTTGCTCATTTTGGGTTTAATGTTACTCTTTACTTTCATAATAACAGCGTAGACCACAAATATTTCCCGAAATCATAAAGAAGTTGATATCACATTTTTGTTGCGTTTTTTTTAAATGAGAGTTGGAATGTTTTGGCATTAAATGTAACCTTAGAGGCATCTCCCTCCCTCCCAAACTGCAAAAAAATTGAAGAACCCCATTGTAGAAATTTTAAGGCCTTTTTAAGTTTTGTAATTTGTCTATGCCTTACAGATAGTATTTGTTATTAGAAAACATACAGACTTTTTTTGCGGGGGAGTTTTCTGCAGGTTGGTGGGATTTTCTTTGGGAATTTTCAGTGGAAAGTAAATCTTTGCGAATAATTTTCTTTCAGTAAGGATGTATTACGGATTTTTCAACCTAACGCCCTTCAATGTCAAATCTCTTCTCCAGGTGATGCTTCCATCCTTTTAGACTGTTTTTGGGGAAATCTAGAAATCCCTTCAGCCTTCTAAATGTCCACAAGTACAACTTCTTCACAGTCTTAGAAAATGGTTGCCATTACCTTGTTGACAAAATTGGACGTATTTTCGGAATCCCCGTTGTATTATTTCATTTTGTCATACCGGGATGGTAAATTTGGACCCAGGAGTCAGAATTGAATGACAGAGACAATGAACGGGCAGAGCTATATTGGTAACCCATTAAAAATAAATAATCAAAACTTCTTTGTTTTGAAGTCAGGTTACACGGTATAATTTCACGGAACTTGATGATAGATACGGAAATTATGCTTAGGTTTTTAAAAACCTTGGGAATCTTCTTTAAATAAATAGCTACTTATATAATACCAAGGAAATCTATGCCCAATACAAATCTTAGCGCTTGATTCTAAGTGTACAGTTCATTTTTAATATAAAAGGGTGTAGCTCTTCTTGCTTGTTCGCGAAAAATTCGGAACTACACTGGATGAATCAGAAAGATTTAATCTAAAAATCTTTTGTAATTTTTTTGTGATGAAAGGCTTGAGAGCTAGATAGTCTCCGTGAGAGGGAAATATGGTATAACCTTTTCAGGGTTGTGTAAAAATGATTATTTCCACTTCTTGATGCTAAGGCAGATTGTCACACAATAAGGGTAATCTAGATAGTCTATCAGTTTTTGAGCCACATGAAGGCAATTGAAGACCAAAAATGATTCAAAGATTTATAACCAACCATGTCACAAGATTTGAAAGTGAGTGGGTGACTGATATTTCTAATTAACGACGTTTTTAATTGAAAACTGGCAAGAATCAATTAAAAAAATTTTCTGAGGGAAGTAAAGAGCAAAGTTGGAACTTAAAACTAACGAAAATTATTACTTCACGGTGTATGTACAAATAGACCATCTAATACAAATAAATCAAATGTACAAATAAATAAAAATAAAATAAAAACAAAATCAATAAAAATAAAGAATCAAATGTACAAATAAAATTTCTAGTACAAATAAACCAATTGATGATACTTCCCTATGTTTCTAGGATTATAGAAAACTAGCGCTTTACTGAAAAAACAAAAGCAAAGTAAAAGAAAAAGAATATTGATTTAGGAGTCAAAATGAGAAGGTAGCGTTATAACAAAAATCGAATCTACAACGCTTTTGACAATGTTACACCAGCTGTGATATCAGTAACTTTTTTCATAAGATTAAAATTATCTTAAAAACTTATTATAGCTGACCTCACCAGTTATAACACCAATAGTGAGTATTGACTTACTTACTTAACTTAAAGCTCCTGCTCGGTAGTGACGCCAGCGTAGAGGGAACCAGACGTCAACGCTGTTAGTCGTCTCCAGAGTGGCTGTTTGTGTGAGGGTAGAAGCTTCGCTAGGGTCAATGTCCCACGCTGTGAGTCGATCGCGGATGATATCAGCCCATCTCATACATGGTCTACCTCTGGGACGTTTCCAGCCATTTTCAGTTGGATCAAAGTCAAATATAAGTCGGGCAGGTGTTTCAGTGTTAAGCGAAGTAAATGACCGTACCAACGCAGCAAGAGGGGGTTAAGCTGTTCAAACAGTGGCAGAAATTTGAAAGATTGGAGTGTATCCAGGTTCCGTACCCTGTTGATCCACCTAACGTGTTCGGTTTTGCGGAGGTGTTTTGTCTGGACAGCATCTACCTTCATCACCTGCAACTGGGTCAAAGACCAAGTCTCTGAAAAGCACAACATAACACTTGCTACCGAGCCAAAGTAGATATGAGCTTTCTTGAGAAGGCTGATATGGGGCTTGTGGAATATTGTTCACAGCAGGCGGCCGAAAACGGCGTTCGCCTTTGCTGCACTTACTGATATCTCTGCATTTAGATTTCCGTTTGAACAGGTAATTGGATCAAGGTAGGTGAACTGCTAGACTATCTCAACATCTTGGCCACATACTTCTATAGTTGTCAGGGGGCTGCATTGTGTCTTGTCCACAGGCAATATTTTGGTCCTGATCCAGTTTACATTTAAACCAAGTTTTTCTGAAGCAGATGCTAGCGTCTCCAGAGCAGTTTTGATGTCAGTGAGATTTTTGCATGTCAATGCAACATTGTCAGCGAACTCAACATCTGACAGAACTCTTCCAGTAAAATCGATGCCAAACTAATGCGCCAGCATGAACATGGTCCTTGACACAGTTGAAGTGTTTGGGAGCAGCAGCGCAGCCTTGCCGAAAACCGTTTCTAACCTGAAAAGTTTAATGAGACCTGGCCATTTACAGAGATAGCACTTTCATTTTTATTGTATAGTTCTTTCGACAGATTAACAATTTTCTTAGGTACACCAGTAGACTGAAAGATCAGCCTGAGTGACTGTCTGTCGACAGTTTTGAAAGCAGATAAAAAACCGACGAAGGCAATATATTCCCTCCTTTTATATTCTAGAGTTTTTTTCTATCAGCAGTGTAATTGTATGGATTTGCTCAGTTGTTGACCTACCCGGCATGAACCCAGCTTGCTGGTCCTGATGAAAGGGATGGAGGCACCTTTGCTGCCCGCTTGAGGAGCAGCATGGCGAAAAGTTTTCCGGGTATCAAGAGCAGAGTTATTCCACGATAGTTAAAACATTCTGTCTTACTTCCTTTTCTCTTTCAGACTGGCACAAGTAAGCCTATCTTCCAGTCTGAGGATATCATTTCAGAGCACCACACAGTATTAAGCAGCACTTGTAGCCACAGGGTCATGGATTTATCGCCATTTCTAGGGAGTTCTGATGTCAGGCAACATATTCTCGAAGCTTTGTTGTTCTTCAGCTTTCGTACTGTAGCTTTAATTTCTCCTGCTGTAAATTCAGTACCACCAGGGGTAGGTGTAGCATTGTCAGCAGTATCAGTAATCTGGTCGTTAATTTGAACCGGTGGGTCAGAGTTTATTGGCTTCTCGAAATGGTGTTGCTCCCACGTGCAGTGAAACATTGATTGGTCGTGAATATTTTCACCACAGGCGTTATCGAAATACAATGTAGTTTGAGTATGTTGACCTGAGAGCTCACAGAGAATCTTGTATGTGGCTCCAATATCCTGTTTTTGGCGGCCTCTTGGAGTTAACGTGCTTTTTGTCAATAAAGGTCTTACGGTCTTTGTGCAGCATGATGTTTCGCTCTTTATTTAATTGCCTATACGCTGCCATATCCCTGTGAAGGTGGGCTTCCCTTCTACAATCAGTAATGGCGAGGGACTCGTTGCTGATCCAGTCTTTTTTCTTACGCTGCTTCATTCCAGCAATGTTAGTTGCTGCTGCAAGAGCATTCTCTTTGAAGACCTTCCATACACCTTCTATCATCGTACTACGTAAGGACCTCGAATCTGTTAAATATTTCGACCTGATACTACATAGCCAAAGCGGGGTCTTGCTGGATACGGTAAATATCAATTTTCTGAGGTCTGTGGCTGGTTTTGTAGCTTTTAGGCGAAGTCTAATTTTGGCTGCAATAAGACGATGGTCGGTTCCCAAGTTCGGCGCCTCGATAGGTGCGACAATTCTGTACAGATGACAGCCATCGTTGGCATATGATGATGTAGTGGAACATCTTCTTTGCTGATCCATCATTGCTATACCAGGTGTACTTGGCTATGTTGAGTCTGTGAAACCATGTGTTTGCAATGATAAGATTGTGGGTGACATGACAGCTCAGCATTCTCTCTCCCTTGTCGTTTAGACTATCCAGTGTTACCGGTTCAATAGTGAGCAATGTACAGTTTTAAATTGTAAAAAACCTGTTTTAGTATTACCCGAAATGAAGAACAAATAAACCATAATATGAACTATAGAAAATCCAGTTATTGTCTCTATACAACGGAGAATATCAGTTTTGATACAAACTCTAAAGCTAGATTATAGTCCTAAAGTATCAGGATAGCTTTACTTCAAACATTCCTAAAAAATAATCATGAAACGTCCCTAAATAGCGTTATTTTTGTACTGTATTGGGGTTGTAAGCCAACCAAGCTTTGCTTCGGGCCATTTACTTGTTTTGTTTTGTTTATTTATATTAATAAGCCCATCTTTCTCTCTCTCTGTAAATGTGTCCTTAAATGATTTATTTTTCTGTACCAAAAATCCTAAATCGTTTTGTGGTTTCAGTAATGTGCTAGTTTCCTATTTTCCTATAAACACGGGGAAGTATCAGCAGTTGGTTGTTATGGCACTTGTATTAACCAAGTGACATATAGCGATCGCAAATTCTGTCGATCTGTCTGTCTGTCCGGTTTTGCTACTTTAGGCACTTCCAGGTAAGCTAGGACGACGAAATTTGGCAGGCGTATCAGGGACCGGACCAGATTAAATTAGAAACAGTCGTTTTCACGATTTGATCATCTGGGAGGGGGGTGGGAGTGGGTTGTCGGTTAATTCGGAAAAATAGAAAAAATGACGTATTTTTAACTTACGAACGAGTGATGGGATCTTAATGAAATTTGATGTTTGGAGGAATGTCGTTTCTCAGAGCTCTTATTTTAAATCCCGACCAGATCCGGTGAAACTGGGGGAGCTGGGGGACCTAAAATCTTGGATAACGCTTAGAATGGAGGGATTGGGATGAAACTTAGTGGGAAAACAATCAGAAGTCCTAGATACGTGATTGACATAACCAGAACGGATATGTTTTGTTTGGGGGAGTTGGGGGGGGGGTTAATGATTGAAAATGAGAAAAAATGAAGTATTTTTAACCTACGAAGGAGTGATCGTATCTTAATTAAATTTTAACTTTGGAAGAATATCGTGTCTCAGAGCTCTTGTTTTAAATCCCGACTGGATCCGGTGACACTGGGGGGAATTGAGGGGGGAACCTAAAATCTCTGAAAACGCTTAGAGTTAAGGGATCGGGATGAAACTTGGTGGAAAAATAAGCACAAGTCCTAGATACGTGATTGACATAACCGGAACAGATCCTTTCTCTTTGGGGGAGTTGGGGGGGGGGGTTAATTCTAAAAAATTAGAAAAATGAGGTATTTTTAACTTACGATGGAGTGATCATATCTTAATGAAATTTGATTTTTGGAAGGATATCGTATCTCAGAGCTCTCATTTTGAATCCTGACTGGATCCGGTGACATTGGGGGGAGTTGGAGGGGGGACCTAAAATCTTGGAAAACGCTTAGAGTGGAATGATTGGGATGAAACTTGGTGGTAAAAATAATCATAAGTTTTAGATACGTGTTTGAAATGACCGGAACGGATCCGCCCTCTTTGGGGGAGTTAGGGGAGGAGGGTTAATTCCGAAAAATGAAAAAATGAGGTATTTTTATCTTACGAAGGAGTGATCGGATCTTAATGAAATTTGATGTTTAGAAGGATGTCGTGTCTCAGGCTCTTATTTTAAATCCCGACCGGATTTGGTGAATGAAAAGTTGGGGGCGCAACCTAAAATCTCGGAAAACGCTTAGAGTGGAGGGATGGGGATGAAACTTAGTGGAAAAAATAAAAACAAGTCCTAGATACAGGATTGACATAACCGGAACGGATCTGCTCTCTTTGGGGGAGTTGGGGGGAGGGTTAATTCTAAAAACTTGGAAAAAATTAGGTATTTTTAACTTACGAAAGAGTCATCGTATCTTAATGAAATTTCATAATTTGAAGGAACTCGAAACTGAGATCTCTTATTTTAAATTCCGACCGGATCCAGTGTCATTAGGGGCGGGGGGGGGGGAAATCTTGGAAAATACTTAAAGCGGAGAGATCAGGATGAAACTAGGTGGAAAGAATAAGCACAAGTCCACGATAGGTGACTGACATAACCGGAACGGATCCGCTCTCTTTGATAGAGTTGCGGGGGGGGGGGGGGAGTAATTTGGAAAAACTAGAAACAATGAGGTATTTGTAACTTACGGACGGGTAATCACATCTTGATAAAATTTGATATCTTGAAGGATTTTATGCTTTAGAACTCTCATTTTAAATCTTGATCAGATCCGGTGACATTGAAGGGAGTTTTAGGGGGAAACCAAAATTCTTGGAAAACGTGAAAATCGAGGTATCTAATGAATGGGAGATCGGTTCTCAATGAAACTTTATTTAAGAAGAAACTTATGTCTCAGATGCTCCATTTTCAATTCGAATCGGATCCGGGGACATAGAGGGTTGGAGGGGTGAAACAGAAATCTTGGAAATCCTAAATCTTGGAAAACCCTTAGAGTGGAGAGATCGGGATGAAACTTGATGGGAAGAATAAGCACCAGTTATAGATACGAGATTGACATAATTGGTACGGATCCGTTCTCTTTGAGGGAGCTGAGAGTTAATTTGGAAAAATCAGAAAAATTGAGGTATTTTTAACTTAAGAACGGGTGACGGGATATAAAAGAAATTTGATATTTAGAAGGAACTCAAGCCTCAGAGCTCTTATGTTAAATACCGACCAGATCTTTTGACATTGGGGGGAGCTGGAGAGGGAAACCGGAAATCTTGGAAAACGCTCATAAATTTCGTAGATACGTGATTGGCGTAGCCGGACTGGATCTGCTCTCTTTGGTGGAGTTAGGTGGTGGGGTTCAGTGCTTTGGCGAGTTTGGTGCTTTTGGACGTGTTAGGACGATAAAAATTGGAAGGCGTGTCAGGGAGCTGCACAAATTAACTTGATAAAGTCGTTTTCCTCGACTCGACCATCTGGGGTCTGAAAGGAGAGGAAAAATTAGAAAAATTAAGGTATTTTCAACTTACGAGTGGGTGATCGGATCTTAATAAATTTTGATATTTAGAAGGACCTTGTGACTCAGAGCTCTTATTTTAAATCCCGACCGGCATTAAGCCTCTGATTTTCCTTTTAAAGCAATCTATTGATTCTTAGAATTTTGTTAGAGCTCATAACATATGAGCTCTTGGCTCTTCCGACCTCGCCACAAGTGCCATATGAGCTGTTAGCTCTCGTTTTATAATAGCTTTATTGATAAAGGTTAGATAGACCGTGAAATTGTAACTTTTGTTAGCTTTAAGCTAAAACTTTGCTCTTTACTTCTCTCAGAAAAACTTTTTTTAAAATTAATACTTCATCTACAGTGCCGTTTGCTGAATATTCGATTTGTCGTGTTTGTATATATGTTATATGAAGCTTTTTTGTTAGTTTATTTATTTCTTTCTTTTTTATTTTCGTTTGTTCTTCTTTTGTTGTATGACGTGTTATAAATGAAATTCTTTCATTCATTCATATATTCTTGCATCTACCTATGATAATTCCTGTTTGAGGAGCAAAAAAAAAAAAAAACACTTTTAAGATAAATAAACCAACAAATAAAGATAATAATAAGTTAGCGTGGAAATATGTTGCAGTTCTATAGTTGTTTATTGATGCTGAAACTTCTATTCTATATATCGTACTACACTTTTGGTCAATTGCCTACGGAGGGGTGGAGAGGGGAGCCTGGGTCCACCTCTCCTATGAAAAACTGACAATTACTTTATTTCCTTCATAGTTTCATTTATTTTCATATTATGTTTTTTATTTGTTTTTTTTAATGGCTCCCTAAATAAATTCTGGGGAGTGTGGATCAGTCCCACCTGTAAAATCCTTTTTCTATCTAGAAATGTTTACCCTTTAGGTAAATAAAGCCAATTTACTAACCATGCTTTTCAGTGCTCTATTGGCATAAGGTGACCTTTGATACGATGAATTATCACTAGCAGTAGCTGCTTATGTGTCTCTTGTGACTTTTGTGTGTTTTCTGGTCACATTATGTTTGTGATTAATGAATTGCCGGCTTTAACTGGAAGTTCAGCTTCTTTTTTGGCCAAATTTGTGTTCTGCTCTTATAGCTTGTTGATCAAAATGAACAAAAAACTGTATGAACTTAAATTAGGTCTAAAATAGAACAAGTCTACTAAAAATATGAAACCTAGAGGTCAACTTGTGATTATTAATTCGACTGACCCGTTCGGAAGCTGTCTATTTCCGAGTTCCACCAAAAATGACCGCGCCCAAATATTTATCGTAGGAACAGTCTAACTACTCAGTCTAACTATCCAGTCTAGTAATCACACGAAAACTATGTAATAAGTGGATTAGTTTGTGCAGAATATCAAGAAATATGGCATTATCGAATATTGGTCCAACAATTTTAAGTGCTTCAAATGATTTGCAAGGTATATTAAACCAGAATGTAGACTTCGGAGATTTAAGAACATTTACAAACCCAGAAGGGATTCCACCCCCACCTGTGCAAATCCTGGGACAGCAGCGAAATGCTTCCTCATTCCCGATAAACAGTCTTCGGTCAAATTTGACTGCTGGTCAGCAGCTTGAAGCTATCAAGCGTCAACAAAAGGTCCTGAAACAGTCGAACAGAAATTCTAAAAAGAGAATAAAAGGAAAGGCAAAAGAAAATTCTGAAATAGATTCTTTATTTCGAAAGACTAATGTAACAGAACTAGATGTGGCAGGTTTTACTGTGAATCCTTTGAAAACTAATCAAGAGAGTTTTGGAAGCAAGTTACCATTTTCACACAGTACCGATAAGCAAAGGCTAAGCAATGGATCCTTCGTGCAAATACCGGTATTACTATTTTTTTTCTTTTGGGCTTTTCATAATTGCTTGAAATTATTAGGCATTTGAAGGGATTTTAGGGATTTGAAATTATTGGGGATTTGGTCTCAAGCAAAAATTAACGAGTCAGTTTGGACTAAATATGTTTGCTTAAATACCAAAAATCAAATAGTCCGTCAATTGTCATCATTGGGATGTTTACATCAAATTCAGCCTGCAAATTGTAAAGGATCTTACAGTGAGCAGCAGCGAATGACAAAAACAAAAATAAAAGAAAATATATTAAAAGAATAAACAAGAAAACAAAGGCAATTAAGGAACGAAAATGTAGGAATTGTATTTTCTTATATGTTTTCATATAAAATATATAAGTCAGTGTGGTCCTAGAACGTATTCCCGTGTACAGCAGCAACAGAATTTTATGGGAAAAATTAACATGAACATGCAAGCATTCACAATTAAAAAAGCAAAAAAACAACTAAATCAATGAGAAGGTGCAGTGCGTTTCATTGATTCGACTAGGTGAGACGAAATTTATGACTGGGACCAAAAAATGTATGTTTTTAGATAATTTCTGAATTTATAAAGATTTTTAAATCGTTTGTTTTAAATATACTACTGCTGCTTTGACTGACAGCTCATCGCAGTACACGCCGGTCTGAGGCTAAAAGAGTAGCTCGTGCTCTTCCTCTGCCTCACCGTGTTCAGATATTCACTCTGTACTCTCTCCCGAGAAGTTCCTACTTACTTTAAATTTTCTTCTGTAAGCCTTTCCTATTACATTCAAGGGTACTGCTTTTTATTAGATCCAGCTGGACGGGCAAAAAACACGATTTTGGGCGATCTATGATCCTTCACCCTTTGAGCAAAATCGAAACATTTTAGCCTTTCTTTCATTATAGCGCTAGAAAGTGGGATAAAACATGGAAATAGCCCAAAAAATTGAGAATTCTTCTGAAAAACTTCTATCACATCTTCGTCAAGTTTTGACGTATCCACTTCTCAGAGTCATACTTGGAAAAAAATGAATTCAATCTTCTAAACCTTCTAAAGGCCAGAGCGTTATTAGCATTTCGCTGAGAATAACATGTTCGAGCAGTATGATTTTTATTTGCCATAAAATCATCAACACACAACAGCAACAATAAGGAAAACAGCAACAATATAGCATAATAAAGCTAATCAAAGCTTACAAATGAGTGCGGTACAATCCCCCTCCTTCTTAAACTCACTCGACTGTAATATGTCGACTCACTCGATCTGTAACAGATCGTGGTAACGAACTGTAAGTAAGGAGTGGACCCGGTCAACAGTAACCGAAACTAAAAAAACCGAGTTTTGATACCAACAGGTATATAAAAAGAATTAACTTATTATGATGATTTTCAATGCATAAGCTTCATTAAGTTTAGTCTTACCAATTAAAGGCTAAGAGCCTGAGAAAGTTTGCCTGATTTTCAAAAAAGTCGGAACATCCCCGAAAAGTATTGAAATCTTAATGAAAATCACACTGTCAGATTTAGCGTATTAAAATACCCTACGGTAGCGGTTTCAAGCTCCTATTTGTAAAAATGTGGAATTTTGCATTTTTTTTTCCAGAAGAAAGATCACGGATGCGTGTTCATTTGTTTTTTTTTCCCAGGGGTGATTGCATCGACCCATTGATCCTAAAATATTGTGAGAGGGCATATTCGAATGTAAATCAAAAGTTCTAGTGCCCTTTTTAAGTGACCAAAAAGATTGGAGGGCAGCCTGGCCCCTCCCCTACCCTGAAAGTAGTCAGACCAAAATTTGAGACAGCCATTTTGCTCATTATAATTGAAAGGTACAATAACTATGCCTTTAGATATAACTAGACCCCCCCCCACAGCCCCAAGGGAAAAATCTTTAAGTTATTAAATTTGCCCTTTTTTCACACATAGTATTTATTATTGTGAAGTATGTATACATTTTCGGATGGAGGTTTTTATTTGCTGGGATTTTTCCACGGGGAATTTTCCATGGGGAGGGAAGTTTCTGAGGGGTGAACTTGTCAGGGGAAACTATACACTGGGGGAATTTGCCAGAATTCCTATACAAAATTAATTTTAAACCTCTTGCTTTCTCTTTTTTGTTTTAATTTTACGCGTGGAGCTGTTAAGTTTTTCGGAGTAAATTTTCACTGGGATTAAATTTTCTAGAAAATATTTCCATGGGGAGGGGCATCTTCTTGGAATTGGGGCCAGGTTTCCTGGCATTACTTAAAAACGATCAGAAATTAAGTAAAAAACTAGTTTTTTTTCAATTGAAAGTAGAGAGCAGCATTAAAAGTTAAAACAAAAAGATATTTTACCTGAATGAAGGGGATTTCCCCTTCCTCAACACCTCGCTCTTTACTCTAAAATTTAATTTTGTCCCAATTCTTTAAGAACGATTCCTGAAACCCAAGGGTCGTTTAATCAGAACAACAGGAAAGCTTTTTTTAAAGTACTACAAACTTTAGCATAAAGAGCGAGGTGTTGAGGAGTAAGCAATCCCCTTCGTAGACATAATTTTAATTGGTTTTAAGTTTTAATATTGCTCTTTGTTTTCAGTCGAAAAAACTTTTTTTTAAAGAATTTGATATGTATTTTGAACATATATATATACATATAGAAATATATATATATATATATATATATATATATATATATATATATATATATATATATATATATATATATATATGTATATATATATATATATATATATATATATATATATATCCATTCCAGAGAGAGAGGTTGATAGGCCTATAAGAGCCAAACTCATTGTATCACCTTCTTGTTTAGGTATAGGAATGAGAGCAGGGGAGTAGAGGCATTTTAGAGCTTTAAAGCGAATATCTCTTTGTACTGAGCCCGTGATTGCCGATTCTTGATAACTGTTTCTCTACAGGATTTTATAAAAATAAGTCTGTCGTTTTCGCTCTTTGAGATTAGTAATTGCTTGTGTGCCTTTTGTTTTGCTTGGGTATTTTTTTGCAGTGGGCGTTGAACAGGAGTTTTTCCTTGCTGGGTACCTGAATCTGCTCAAAGGGATGTAACTTGGGATACAGCCGACTATGGTCTGCTGGCACCTTTCTGCAGCTTTCTTCGGCCATTCTAGGAAGAAAGCTCTCCATTGCTGAGAAGCAAGTGTGGTTTCCATGTGCAATGATAGCAATGTGGTCATTTATAAAGGCATGCGCATAAATCTTAAAGGAAACTGGATGATCCCTAAAAAATAGATCAACAGATGATGATCCGTTTGGGCCATGGTAGATATCGAATTCAACCACTTGTTTAAGCCATAAAAAAGAGAAATATTAGCCAAGTCTGGCCTCTCCTTATCAGTGTTTCTGCGATAGAGCCGTATGCTATTATGGGCGTTAACATTTCTTCGGAGGAGGATAGCTGACTCGGTGGTGTATTTATTTTGAATGTAATCAATGGAAGTTTCAAGGTAGCTACTAGTTTCAAGGTAGCTTCAAGGTAGCAGGTTAGGAGATTATACTAAATTTGGAAGGGTTATCCTAACTCCCATCGCTTCTTTGTCTTTCTAGTTTAGGAGATCCAGACATGCGTATGATATATGATTCTGTATATAAACAGAAACACCTTGTCCTCTAAATTTTGTAATGTCAGTGGGTACTGGGTCTTGCGTGAGGAGCGTGTACCCCTGTATGACAAACTCATTACTCAGCATCTCATGGTTGAGATTGGTCACACTGATGTATATAGTAGGTGGTTTAATAGAGTTCACCAAATGTACTGATCAAATTTACTTCTTTCACCTCATACACTGCAATAGGCTACCGTAAATAAGTCCAACTAGATTGTCCATGGGCCTGGGAAAGGTCGTCGACGAGATACCAATTTGATCCGAGACTCATTTTGATGAATTATAACCACGTAAAAGACATCTTGATGGGTGGTTAGACCAACAAAGGCCGAGAGATCCAAAGGGCCAGTGCACTCCTTAGATAGAGAATGAAGCTGTTTATCCATCCTCAGCATTGGAAGTGGTGCCCCGGCATCAAGCCTTGGTTATCATAAATAACTCGACTGGTATTTGGAAACTCGTTAAACATGCCCTAAAAAATGATGATCTCACTTTGATAGAGACTAAGGCCAAAACATCTTTTACCCATCCTCAGCATTGGAGGTGATGCCCGGTTATCAAGCCTTCGGTTATCATAAATAACCTGACTGAGATTTTGATTCTCGTTGAGCATGCCCTCAAAAATGATGATCTCACTTTTATAGAGAATGAAGCCAAAACATCTTTTGCCCACCCTCAGCATTGGAGGTGGTGTCCCAGCATCAAGCCTTCGGTTATCATAAATCGAATTGGATTTTGAATCTCATTGAACATGCCCTCAAAATTGATGATCTCACTAAGATAGGGCGGCTCTTGAGCTTGGAGTCTCTCCACTTCTTGTGGCTTCCTAAAGTCATGTATGTGTTGGTGTTTGTATGCCAAAACCTGTGTGTTTGTATGCTGAAAACATCAGTAAACTATTCAAGCCAAAAAAAATTTTGTTGAATAATCTTGGAGTTAATAGATTGATTGTCGCACAGGAGGAGCTGCATTGGTTATCTGCAAAGAGATCCCTGGAAAACTCACTGTCAAGAGCCAAGAAAACTAAACTTTAAATGACATCAGGCGAGGTTCAAAGGCCCAAAAGTAGCCCAATCGCAGTAAGAACCAAATGACGCTACCAATGATAGCGAGCAAGTGGGGGAAAAGAGATGAAAAAAGGGCCAATGAAGTAGTCTATTCACCAGAATCCTTCTATTTTAGTGTATGCTATAAAACAGAGAAAAGGATGAATGCGTAGCTGTGCCTCTTCCGCTTTGACACTGGGATTTTCAAGTTCAGGGAAAGTCTCAAGCAGAATCATGCGCTTCAGGTTTTTTACAATATTTTAAAGTGGTGGAAACTCAAACTCAAATCTAAGCGCATCAGATTTGGAAAATTTACATAATTTTCAAAAAGGCTGAAAAAGTCCCCAAAAGGATGGAAGTGTGTATAAAAATTGAGCCATCAAATTCAACATACCTCCTTGTATTTTCAAGCCCCATTTAAAAGTTTCAATCACTATATCTAAAAATAGGAAGTTTTCCGAAGAAGGGTGGCCACAGATACGTGTTTTTAAGCTTTTTATTCGAAGGAATCATATACTAAGGAAATGTAGTGGAGGAGTCATTTCAACACTATTTTGAAGTTCTAGCGCCCTATTTAAGCATTACAAAAAATCGCGCCATGGCAGCGTACCAATTTTTGGCATAAAACCGTAAAACATTTCTTGCAGCCCGACTGTTTCTGAAATCCTATCTAGCGCAAACTCTTTGCAGGACGCCCATGGCGTTGATAAAGTTAATAAAGCTCTCCACAAAGTTAATAAATCGTTTTCTTTGCATAAATTTGTTGACTTTATTGCTATCGGAAAAAAGTTGAACTTTATTTAACTTTTTGAAGAAAGTCCACAAAGTTCAAGCAATAGCAGAAGACTTTTGGATAATTTCAAACAAACCATACGCAAATTAGTGCTTACTTATATAATAGTGGATACTTGTTTAAATGTTTTGCTTGGTAAAAGAAAAAGGGTTGGACAAAGATATATTTTCATTTAAAAATTATTCATTAAAAGGAAAACATGCTTAAAATGATAGTTTTCTCAGCTCCACGTCTGATTATTTCAGTAATTTTCTAAGAAAAATTGCTGTTGAGACAAAAAGGTGAAATTCTTGTGTGAGTGGGACAAACTTTATGGTTTGCAGTTTCACGAAAAAAATTATTAACTTTATTGACGCCATGGGAGCCCTGCATTAGGCTGTCAATTTGCTTAAAACTGTTTAAAAGCCATTTCGTAAGTCTCCCAGTTTCAGAAGCTACAGTCCCACGTGGTAGCACATTCGTCACTAAACAGCTGATGCAAAATAAATAGCTAGTAAAAACCTTTAGAATAATAATCGTAATAGTTGTAGGGCAAAGCTTATTTGCACACAAGTTGTTGGGGAGAAGATAGGTGGATCCTTTTGTTGGGATAGAGGATGTTGCAGACTCAAAAGTGCTTTTTTTCTATTCTTTCTCTCTCATCTTTTCCCTTTAGATCATTGTGGAGGAGATTTATTCCCTATTGTCCCTCTATATGAGAAATGAATTTGACCTCACTTACAATATGACTGCTGAGGGGGGTGACCACTCCCTTCTTATTGCAGGAGTCTTTGGAATGGAATGTAGAGGATAAAATTCACATGCTTACTTGCACAGATATGGGAAGGGTGGGATCATTCTCCAAAATATAATGTTTCTACAATAAGCCCTCCCTCTTGAATAATTTATAACTACAGCCAGGAAAATTATTTCGCACTTTGAGGGGTGGCAGCATCGGTAAGCTGCTTTTTAAAGCGTCTACGTTTATACATCTACCGAAGCAGGGAATATTACTTAGGATTTAAAACAAAGACAAAAAACAGAAAAATTGCAAGAAAGGTGTAGGAGGTCATTGAGACACCTTCAAAAATTCAGATGTAGCGAATGAGAGTGAACAAGGCTAGGCAAGAAAACGTTTCTCTTGCGCGCTTGGCTGATATTATGTAGCTTTACTACTAAAGAATTAAAAGTGGTGTAGATGTTTATGCTTCTTTAAGTACAAGAATATATTTAGAATTTTGTTTAACCAGGCTATTCTAAGTCAAATCAATATTAGACACCTTTGCAACTAACATATGAAAAGAGTGCAGTGGAACATACTTGAAAGTTTTACACCATTCTTTTATACATCATTCTATAGTTTTCATATCTTGTACAATTTCCAGTTTTTTGTCTTTTTGAATTCCACCAGCAGCAAATTGACGATACCAGTGTTATATGGTACAGCTAACTAAATATTAATATTCGTCTTTTGCCACATTTTGACCTGCTTAATTCTGGCTACAAGTTCAGAAATTTCCTAAATCATGTGATAATGTGGTGAGACCAGCCATATAGTTAAGCATTGTTCTAACTTTGGATCCAGTCTTGGACTGACTTTGAAAGTTCAGTAAAGTTTATTTTTGACCAATTAATTTCAAGTTTTTGACCAATAAAACTCAAGAGTCATAGAGCTGTCATAGATCTATAGATAGAGTCATAGTCATAGAGTCATAGAGTCATATGTCATAGATAGAGTCATAGATCTGTTCAAAGATTGAGTCCAGTGGCTGAACACCAGCTTAATCTTAACTAGTGGTTTTAACAAAATATATTAGTACAAATATATTAGTACAATAAGGTTCAAAAAGGAAAATTTTAACCTAAAGCAGGAAATTCTTGACAATCGAAATGTCAGTATCAAATCAGGTCTTGCCAATTTAATCTGGAAAATGACTGTTTCAAATTTAAATTTACATATTAAGTTACAGTTCGTGCAAATTTTTGCTTTAATATAAGTTTTGTTAATTCGTTCACGTATTCAAACGTGTGATTTTTTCCCCTTGACATTGTTGTTGATTTCAATCTTTCGGCCGTTGAATAAGCTGATTGCTACTTATAATAAAAGGCTACACCCTTCAACGCACATATAGTGAATTTTATGCAATGTAATTGCATCTAGCCTGTCAGAATTTTCTATTTTGGATTTATTATTCCTTGGATCGCCTTACTTGTCTTCTTAGTCCGTTCTTTTGTTTGAAGTCTAATCTACATCGTTGGATTCTATTCAAGGCTAACGGTCAGTCTATCAGAGACGTTTTTAAAACGCTTAAAAATTAAAAATATGTGGTAAATTGGTTTTTGAAATAGGGCGGTTACGAAGTTAGGTGTGAGAAGATATAAATTGTGAATATGATTTTTTATAAGGGGAAATTACCTAGTAACTTTAGGAAAACTTCAACTAAGCCCTCTATATAAGGAAAGTCATTAGGGTATGTAACACATGGCAGCATTACCCCTTTAGCCTTGACTTACGTAGATTACGACCTGGCATTTGTTCTAGCTTATAAAAACGTAAAAATGAAGGTCCTATCCTTGCATCGTATACCAGATAAGTAAGTTAATGCCACTGATACTTTGTACGAAAACAAATATCTGCTATTAAAACAGAAAGTGAGGTGAGTTTTGGGTTTGGTGTGGATTCATGAGTAGCCTAAATAATGGCCCTATCCGCAGCTTACATGGATTATTTTCATGGATCTTTTCGAAAGCAACGAAGCAAATGACGCAGGAGAACATGAAATTATTTGTGATGGTAGACCACTCTTAGATTTAGATAACGCTGACGATTTTAGTGATCTATATAAAGGAATATTAGCGAAAATGAGTGCATTTTTTTGATATTTTTAGAATTCAAGTGAGGGAGTAGGCTTTGAAATCGGTATTAATAGAACTAATCCAGTCAAATTAGAATAAATGAGAATAACGTGGTGAATGTTTGGATGAGAAAATTAAGCAAGTGGATATCTTTCCCTACTTAGGTAACAACATTAGTTAGGAGTGCGAATGCAGTGAGGATTAAAAAAGATTTTCCCAACAGTTCAGACATGATTTTATAGGATTGGATAGACCTAAAAATTAAGACAATTTACTGCTTGCATTTCTTGAAGGACCATCTGTAATTGCCTCACTCGAAATCTAAGAGACTCCGCATAGTTGAGTCTTATCTGTTGCGGTCTTGTGCCAGCTCTTTGGCAAGCCGGATCCGCAGATCTCCCAAATCTGCCAAATTTAGGTTGTTTTTGAGTGTTGTCTATCCATTTTCAATTAGCCGCCTGGTCACCTTAGCCAACCAGGCACAAGAGTAGACAGAAGCACTTGATTAATGATGCGGTCATTGGATCTTGCAAAGAAATAGCCAAGTTCACGTAGTCTTCTCTGTTTGACAATCGTGACTATTTCATAAATGACGGTGGAGCTGTGAGCAGATGGCTTTTGCTGTTTTGATTCTGCTCTGTGCTTCAAGGTCACAAGCTCCACGAGAGTTTATTAGTGATTCAAGGTAAGTGATGCTGTCAACTTTCTCCATTTCTTGTCCATAATGTACAAGCGGATACTCCCACTGTATACACAGGTCAATGAATTTGCTTTTGGTTGTGTTGATCTTCATATCCAGTAGCTACCCAATAGCACCCGAATGCTTTAGAGGTCAAATTTTTGAATAATATGCCACCTCGGTGTCTGCGACAGTCACTTTTCCCCCTCCTTGAATATTCGGATTATTTTTGGCACATTTCAATTAGACGGCAAGGCTTTCTTTTCTCATAGGCAATAGCAGATCCACTACAAGGTGGGGAGAGGCCTTGTAGACTTAAAGAAGAGGACCGTTTTCACCCGGCTACTTTGTTTTTTAGAAGCTGATGAAGTTGAGTATCTATGAGGCTAGTGTGCCAGGTAGATTTCATATGCAGGTTTTTCCGCTGTTTGTCGCAGCATGAGGGTCGCATCTTGCCCACTTGTATTCGGATCAAGCAAGTTTTTGAAGTAACTTCTCCTTTGATCTAGTTTACCTTGTAGATCAGACATCGCGTCTCCTTGAGAGTCTTTTCAAAGACAAGGGACAAGTGACGTTTTCCAGTTGTTTCTTGCCGATCTAGAACCAAGATTTTAGGGTGCCAGTAGCGGGAGTAGCAACATTGGTCAGTTATGATCTGAAATATGGGCACTTCCAAATGTAGATGAAAATTAGCTAGATATTTTTTGGAGGAAGTCTCAAAAGGTGATTTTAGGTACCCGTTTAGATGACTGTAAATCGAATAGTAGGCACTTTGAAAAGAATGGGATGATCCCAATTTCTTTGCTTGTAATGAAAGAAAGGTTAGAATCATCGAGGAGTTGCATTGGTTAGCAGTTCTAATGTATTAGAAGAGAGCTGAAGGATATTTGCCAAAATCAATTGGACATATTTGAGTTTGTCTCTATATTGTGTATGAAAGCTACGAAAAATAAATCTCATGCCGGAGAAATTCAAAGCTTTTCCCGAGTATAACGTTAAAGCTGCTGGAAGAAGACCATAACCAAGAGAACTGTGAATAATACCAAAGACAGGCAAGGATATCCCGCATAATGACCCGGTCTAAGATCGAATTCATAATTGCAAAAAACACTTTTTGACTCAAGGAACCCAGCAGCCTCAAATCAGTAGCTTTTTATGTTCATAGTTCGATTGGGACTGAGTTACAGGATGTTGAGTTGAATGGAATTGAGCTGAATAAGATTGAGCTGAATGGGACTGAATTAAAGGGTTGAGTTAAACGAAGTTTGAGTTGAATAAGGGTTGACTTAAATGGGTAAAGTTGAACGGAATTGAGATAAATGTGGATTGAGTTACTCGCACATCAGCTTTTTAAAATGCTTATTGAAAAGAGATACAAGAATTGTTGGCCTAAAATTACTCAGGGATTTGCAATCCTATGTATATTGTAGTATTTCATTTATGATGATATATGTAAGGCATGACTTTTTACAAAAAATTTCGCCACAATTTCTGGTGCGATCTGTATAATTTCCGAAAAAGTTCTTTGTGGAAAAATTTTTGTCATAATGTCAGTTGTGATCTGTATAATCATTTGTATATTTACAATATCTGTAAAATCTTTTACAATATATTTTGACGTAATGTCTGGTGCAGCCTGTATAAATGTCATTTTTATACTATTGTTTGGCCGTGCTTTGAGTTTTATACCTTATACTTTCTTTCCTAATGAGTAGATTCTTTGGTACTTTGTCTGATAAACAAACCATATTCAAGAATCGCGCAGTGTAAGATATAACAGCAACCGCTTTGCCTCATCAAAATGAGTTAGGATTTCTTTATTTTGAGTGAGAAAACCTACGAAGTAGTTATATTTTAATTAAATATTTAAAATATAGAGGTGGTCAGGGTTTCGGTTCGGCTAGGTATTAAATGTAATGCAGTCTGTGCGGCCTTAATTACATAATTCTTTGTCTTACTTCCCATAATTTGTTTCTAAAGTATCATTTAATCATCATATTTTGGTAGTTTTCATTAGGTGGCCTAACTTTACTTCTCAGAGTGTGTTTCCTTTAACAGACAAGTACCGATTCTTTTATGATCAAAATGCATAGCCTACTTAACCTTTTAGTCATAAATTATGTCTCTGATAGCTTTTAGAGACATAAATCACGTAGCTCTGGCTAGAAAAGTTTAAATAGTTCACTTTAGTTGTGCCCCTGCCTCCCAGTGAAATCGTGCGAACGCCCATGTCTGTATATGTCATCGAATTTTGAACACAAATAGAAGTGTTGCTGCGCCAAGCGAGTTTCAAAAAAGCTGCTTCTAATCTTCATTCTAACTTGAAACGCATATAGAAACAAACCTGCTTTCAACCTTCACTGTAATTGGCCAATTATAAAGCTTGTGTCTGAAAGTCAAGATGCCCCACCCCACCAAAATTAGGCACGAGATATTGATTATCAGAAAAAATCGGAGGTAATGCACTAGCTATCTTTTAATAGAGACATGTTACTTCTATTCTAGGCGTTTAATCCCCAGAAAATACCCCCCCCCCCTAGAAAATACCACCTTTAGAAAATACCCTCTCGTGGAAAATACCCCCACCCCTGTTGAAAATACCCCACATACCCCCTGTGGACAATCCCCCCGGAAAACACCCTCTCCGGAAAATACCCCTCCCCCCACAGAAAATAAGGTTTTCAAATTTGAAAATTTTATTTGAGTTGTTTTTTGTTTCGTTGATAAGTGCTAAGGAATGGGAAAAAGAGGCATTTACATACCAAAGTATCTTAAAAACTTAAAAAAAAAAGGCAAATCCGTTTTGTTGAAAAGACTTCCATATGAACCTCTGCAATTTTTGGCAGTAGCGGGTGCCAAATTAAAAAAGAAGAAAAAACAAATGTAGGCAAACAATCATCAAAATTGAGCGAAAAACATATGACACCAAAAAGTTTAAGAAGGTTTGGCTTTCCTTTGGAAAAATAGTTGGCTTTGGGAACCAACAAATTCTTATTGTTTAATTTTTTACGGGCGAAAGTGTTGTTAAATTCTACAAGATTGTTTTTCTTATCTTCAAAGGCCAAAAGAACCACAAATCACCAATAATAAATAAATGAAACCCAAAACTAAAAGAAATTACAAAAGATAACCTAGTCAAACTCAAACCGATCAAAAATTAAAAGGAGTAGGTCTGACAACACCCATGTATTCTCAAAACGAGAACATAACTTGAATTTTACTAAAAAAAACAAATAACCGTGTATTGTCAGTTTAATATACATGTTCTGATATTTATTCCTTATAGTCTTAATAATTCTTAATTTATTAAAGTCAAAAAAGTGAAAATACTTAAAATGTATTTTTTTCCAGCAAAGGGCAAATTATGTTCTGGTCTTGAGGAGGTGTGGGGGTTGTTAGCCCTGCTCATGTTAATTTTTGCTCATTTTGAGTATGAATCGGTTATTTATTTTAATTTCGGTTCGTTTCGGGTTTAATTCATTTTTTTATGTTCATTTGCGGTACTTTTACGCTTGGAAAAGTGTTTGTTATTTCTAATCATTTTTGACTTAATGAGACTCTTTACTATTCTTTGACAAACTTTCTTTGTGGAAAAAGATTTTAAATTGATTTCTGATCATTTTTTATTGGTATAGTCATTTTCTATAAACAAAAATTTTCTATCTTTTTGTTTTTTTTTAATATTAAACTCCATTTTTATTTTGAAGATTATCTGACTTTATTTCTGCTCATTTTTGGTTTAATGGGACTCTTTACTTTTCTTTAAAAAACTTGTTCCGTATGTTTTTCATTAGCAAATACTATCTGTAAGCAATTAAATAAAAAGAAGAAGTTTTTCAGTTGAAAGTAAGGAGTAACATCAAACCTCAAAACGAACAGAAATTATTATGTATATGAAAGGGGTTGCTTTCTCCTCAGGCTCTTTACGCTAGAGTTTTTTTTATAGGATTTTAAAACAAAGCTTATTATTCTAATTAAATTGTGTTTCAGGAATCGTTCTTAAATAATGAGGACAAAGTCAAAACTTAAGGTAAAGAACAAGGTCTTGTGGAAGCGGCAACTCCTTTCATATATGTAATAATTTGCGTTTGTTTTAAGTTTTGACGTTGCTCCTTACTTTCGGTTGAAAAAACTTCTTTTGTTAATTTAATTTCTGATCGTTTACAAATAATACCGGGAAATCTAGCTCTCTCCACGAAAATTCCGGTACTTGTGTATTATACACCGCTCACTCAAGCTTACGATGTGTAAAACTCGAGAACAAACTGGTTTCTTTGTTACTTTAGAAACAAATTTGGGCTATATATTTGCACATAGGGGAGAGGGAGTAAAGTATAGTGAGTCAGTATGCAAAATGTATTAGGTATAATTATTCTGCCTATTATGAAGCAAGAATCGTTTTCTGACTTCAAACTGTTCAACTACATTATTCCCCCCTTAAAAACAAGCATATAGGCTACTCCAAATTATATATTTCCCATCTACTCTGTCACTTGTCTTTGCCTTGTCTCATGCTAAGCTGAAAGAAAGTAACGAATAAAACGATTTGTTCTGGAGTTTTACACAACGTAAACTTAAGGGAGTGGCATATAATACACAAGTTCCAAATTCCCCCCCCTAAGGAAAATATAAAAACAAAACTGAAATAAAATCCTCAAATTCGGAATACCTTATTTTCCAGTGGGGGGGTATTTTCCACGGGGGGTATTTTCTGGAGGTTGGTATTTCCAGGGAGGCATTTTTTGGGAGGGTATTTTCCGGGAGTTTATTTTCCACAGGGGGGTATTTCCCAGTTTTTTTGGAGGGGGTATTTCTTACGGAAGGGTTATTTTCTGGTGGGTATTTTCTAAGGGGTAAACGTCAGTCACCATACCTTCAGTGTATAACTATTTTTTCTCCAATCACTTTGCAAGGTAGAGATGGTTTTTGGAACCTTTAGAGGTGGCTTATTCGGTTACAAACTAAAACTTTAGTGCCCCTTTGAAGGATCGAAAGTATTTGGAGCACAAACAGCCCCCCTCTTCTGTGGCCTTTTTCGGCACGTGCTCTCCCTTAGCCCTAAGACATTTTAATCTCAGAATAGTCTAGAAGTCCAATAAAAATGTCTCCAGTGATGACACCATCCTCACAGCTCTGGGGGAAGGGCCATAAATTATGCAACTTGCAAAATATTTTCTGATAACTCTTATAGTTGAAAAAGGGGACATGTCGGATTTTAGTTCTTCGATTGGCTTGAAACTTTTAGTGGTTGTACTGCGGGCCAAGAAGAATCCACATTTTTCGGAGAGGAGGGATGATTAATCATTTTGGAACTTATAGCCGTTGCTCCTTCGACCAAGAGGAGCTCCATATCCAGACAAAATTATTTGGGGATAAGTGTCCGAAAAAAAAACTAGGCCAAAAAAGGGGGAAGAAATGTCTTTGCGATTGGTCTACAATTTTTTTTTCGTAAGTGAGCGAGATAAGAGGATCCTAATTCAAAAGGAAACTTTTTAGCTGAAACTTTCAAAGCATGCAGACATGGCCAAAGGAGTTCCCGTGAATGAAGACATAAAATTCAAAAAAAAATTGGCTGCATCAGTTTGTTCTGCGAGATTATCTGAAAAAACAGCTTTTTTGCTTTTGGCTTGAAAATTCCAGGGCATTTATACGGGCACAAGTAAACCCCAATGAAGACAAAAAATATTTTAAAAGAATTTGGTTGTATTGATTCATGACATCCACAGTTTTGAATCCTTTGTCTTAAGACAATATTAAAAATTCTTTATTTTTCAAAGAACTGAAGGTGGAAGAGAGGGGAGCACATGCAAATAATAATCGTTATGCCTAGATCTTCTATAAAACTGAAGACTCGAAAATGCAGTTTTTTTATATATTAAATAAAAAAAAAATATTTTTTCGACTGAAAGTAAGGAGTAACATTAAAACTCAAAACGAACATAAATTATTACCCATATGAGGGGGTTTGTCCCCACTTCAAGACCTCACTCTTCACGAAAAAGTTTTTTTTAATATTAAAAAAAACTTCTTATTGTTCTAATTAAAGGACCTTTGAGTTTCAGGAATCATTCTTAAGGAATTGGGATAAATATTCAAACTTTAGCGCAAAGAGCGATGTTGAAGAGGGGGCAACTCTCCTCATATGGGTAAAAATTTCTGTTCGTTTTAAGTTTTTGTGTTCCTCCTTACTTTCAGATGAAAAAAAAACTTTTTTTCAATTATTTCTGATGGTTTTTAGCTAGTGCCAGGAATTCCGGCTCCAACTCCACGGAAAAATCCCCCTTCCCAGGGGAAGATCCTCAACATAATTCAAACCTGGTAGAGATTTACCCCGGACAATTATCTTAACTTCTCCACGCGTAAGATTGAGTCGGCAAAAGGAAAATAAGACAAATAAAAATAATTTCGTATAGGAATTCTGGCAAATTTCCTCAAGGGTAAAATTGCACCTATAAAATTAACTCCCCGGAAAATTCGCTCCCCGTGGAAAGTTCTCCCCTTGGAAAACCCTCCAAGAAGAAAATCTACACCCCCCCCTCCACCCCAAAAATATATGCATTCTTCCCAAGAACAAATAGTATATGCATACAATAGGCATAAAACTTAAATACCTTCCCCCAGTGGCTGTGGGGGTCAAGTTATATCCAAAGGCATGGTTATTGGTCCTGTCAACTATGCAGACAAAATGGCAATCTCAAGATTTTGATTAGACGAATTTAGGAGAAAAGGGCCATGGGAGAGGGCCTGGTTACCCTCCAATATTTTGATCACTTAAAAAGGACATTGGAACCTCTAGTTTAAGTTCGAACGAGCCCCCTACCGATATTCTATATTCTAGGACTATTGGGCCATTATAATCACTCTTTGAAAAAGAACAACAAATAACCACATATCCGATTATCTTTCTTCTGGCAAAAAATACAAAACTCCACATTTTTGCAGATAGGAGGTTGAAACCTCTACAGTAGGGTTCTGTGATATGTTTAATATGTTGGTGTGATTTTCATTAAGAATCCATGGCTTTTAGGGGATGTTTCTCCCCTTCTTAAGAAATCAGGCAGATTTTCTCAGGCTCGTAGCCTTTGATAGGCAATAATAAACTTAACGAGCTTTATATATTTAGAATCAACTTAATAAGGTGATTCTTTTGATATATCTATTGGCATCAAAATCCCATATTTTAGAGTTTTGGCTACTATTCAGCCGCGTATAATCTTCCAGTTCTAAGGTGAGTAACCTAGGCATCCGTAACATCGTCTTATTGACATGACCTGGTCAAGCGTGATTTTGGTCTGGCTCGGGCAAAAATTTGATTTTTATCTTTTTTGAGGTAGGCAAGCAAGTCGAATCAGAGGTAATTTTTCCTATGGCTTTTCATATCACCCTGATGTCCGAGGGCTTTCTCAACGTAATTCATCAAGGATTATCTTCCACGAGGTTAAAATCTCTGCTATCACGTCTTCTGGCATTGCTTCTTGATTAGGGTGTAACTAATTTTACACAAAAGCTGCTATTTTGGAGGTATGCCAACATATTGTGTAATCAGTTTTTTTTTCTATATTGCTAAAATGATAAATGGTGATTACATATAATTTACTTCAGCGCTGCGTTTGCCGGAAGAACATTTATGACAGATGTAATTTGCCACTTTAAGCGCCGACAAGATCAACGGGCTTTAAAACATGGCTTTGTTAAGATTAGCTTAAAAAACGCATCTACAGAATTTTTCTACTAAGAAGAGTAATAAGCTATATCAAATCCGAAATGAGCATATGTGATTCCCAATTATTTTCCACGTTTCCAGCTTGATTAGTTAAGCTTAATTTTCTTGACGCAATTCGATGTGCACAAACAACAACACACAACAGTTTAATTTTATATATAGGTTTGATAATAACAAATTAGTCTCCATCCTTTAAAAAAAAAGCTGTCTCAGCACTTCGGTCGTTACAAATTTACCCTATTTTCCAAATTCTTGTGAATGTGCACACAAAACTGCACACACAAATTTGACACTTTTTCTTCTACAAAAAACAAATGGTTTCAACAATTTTTTTTATAAAGCTTACTTCGTCCGCACTTTGACACCTCCCTCCAACCGCAATGGTCAGTAGCTCGGGCCTTTGGCCCTCGCAAATGTATCATATTTACCAAATGTTACTTCTTTTTCTGTTTGCAAATGCAAATGCATGCCCCGTGGTAGCTTAGATCCAACTCGAGCTCATAGATTACCAAGCAGAGAACAATCCCGCTGTTTCACATTGGGGCTACTATTTTCCCAGTTTTTCCTGGCCTTTTTTATGCAAATGAGTGGTAGGGGGAAGTGGGCCTCTCCCGCTTCCCCCTGAGCAGACCTTTTCAATACAAACTTTAACACACACATTATATATTTCTCAGATGTACAAACCTTTCTGTCGTTTACAGTCAAATAAACGTCAGCACAAACTAATCAATTCTGGAACTTCTTCAATTCAAAGCAACAAAGTATACTTTCCTGAAATAGTTTTAGTTTTATAATGAAGAAAATTGTTTCCATATTAGTATCTAAATTAGCCACTAAATTCTTTTGTGTTATATTTCAAGGAAGATAAAGGTGACGATGACAGCTTTTTTTAGGGGATTTTTAGGACGTAAATTGTTTTGCTGATTAGACTAGGAGGTAAAGGCCCTTTACCACCATTATAGTACTGCCTTTGCTTTTAAATGATTTATATCGTAGATGTCAGCTAAATATGCAACAAATTTATAATTTGGGCGGGGCACATATATTCACTGAGCGGTCAACTAAAGGGGATTATTGTAAGAATTGCGTTGGTGTATCATGAAATTCGGAGAAAACTAAGTCCAAAGGTTCGGAATTATCAAATTGGAAAAATACTACAAAACGTTTTATCAACTCACACTAATTGCCCCGTCATTTAATCGGACAATGATTTATCCATCAGACGTAGCAGCGACCTTTTGAAAATCTTCATTACTTAGTCTTCGCTGGAGACGAAGTATTACTCAGACCATAGCGGATACGAAATTGAAAGTAACAATCAAAAGCAGAACAATCATAACTTCATAGCAGAACAATCAAAAACGTTTATACTATCATAATGAAATATAATAATTATTTTAGAGTTGATTTTTATGATGGGTTAGTAAATTCACATACCACTCTTTTTTTAAGTTTAGCTTCAGGAGCCAAAACAGAACCTAAAGAAACGAAAAAAAATTAGATTTCTAACTAAATTAGTCGGATTTCTTCTAAAAATGAATTATACAAACTGAGTTTGAAGCTAATATACAATGCATATTGTATTTTGAAACCATGGTTCTGAAAACATGTACTGAATCGAAACAAAAAGAAGAAAAGCTACCGACTGTGCTATTTTTTTCTTATTAATGAAGCTAGATAAATCAGACAATCAATTTATTAAACCAATAGAATCACCGAAAAAACATTTCAACATGCACTCTTATGTCAGACTCTATGGCCAAGTAAAAAAACAGTGGAGAAACAAAAAATAAAAAAAATACATTAACAAATTCATCATTATACATGCACACTTTTCAGAGACTCAACCCAGGACAAAAAAAAATTAAAGAAAGGAAAAAAGTACAATGTTTAAAAGACTGAAACATTAAGTGACTTTAAGAGACCCCCTCCTAAAAAAGAATAAAATCCCCCTCAGGACCCCAAAAAAGACAGAGAACTATCACATTAATTAAAGATATATCCAATCATATATTTGAAACTAAGCCACGAGAAATGCTGATCAAAAGTCAAACAACCATCACAACAGAAAATTCTAACCCAGGTAAAATTCATCTGTCCCAAAAAAAAAATAAAATTAATAAACATAAGTCATCAAGACATTAAAAAATATTCTTACATTAACAAATGTTATTCTTTCGTTTATCACTTAAGTACTGTCCCCTTCTGAAATCTCACTTTCATGTCTGTATTTAATTCCTTTGGCACTGTATTTTTAAAATTTTGAAGCCGAAAGGAACCAAATTTAATTTTCAGGTTTATGGGGATGCTTTTTCTCTCCACAAAAGTCTTTGTAGGCCGCAGTGTGTGACCGTCTGCTGTATTCAGCCAGCAGGCCGCGTGTTGTGTCGAGCTAATTGAAACACTAAGGCTTTACGTTGTAATTTCATTCTATCTGAATAAAATAGGCAATCATGCATCCAAGATTGGACCCAATTCTTTATATTCTAGCCCCCAGGCTTCTAATGAGTGGTAGTTCAGTTTCAAACGGTAAGCTGTGGCAATATACAATTTAAACGAGTCCGAATACAATTTTTGACTTTATACCTCTAGTTCTCTGCTTTATAACGATATTACTGGAAACAAAACATGTTCTGCTGGATGGGTTTGTCTGCATTAAAATAAAAAAAAAGAACAGAGGCTTTAGTATGCCATTTATCGAGACACTGTGGTGCAAGTGGCCAAACTTTTAACGCTTTCGTGGGCGCTAGTGCTTTTTGAGGACACTTTGCCTTAACTTAGTGTGTCTGTCCTATCTGCCGAACAGTTTCAAACGCTAGGAAAGGTGGCAGTCAATATCAGGAATATTTATTGTGCTTACACACAAAAGGTGAGTTCAAATTCTGAATTTTTCTGTATCTAATCTAAAAGTTTTTGATTTGCGTGAATTTTTCTCCAGAATTAACTAGCCTGTTTCTGTGTGCGCTAGTTCCTCTTTTATGTTTTACAAGCATTTATAATAGGAATTGTGGCCATTTTCTCTTTGTCCCTTCATGAGGACATTGCTCGAATTTGTTTCTGATGCAAAATCACCACTGTCTAAGTCTGAGGACATTGCCCTACTAACAGTGATAAATCTGGAGTGGTATCTTACCCTGGAACTTGACATGATCACTCTGATTTAGGTAGACGATTATCATGTTCATTATGTCCACGTTTAAGTGTTGTGTCCGTTTGTTGTCTACCGTAATAGTAATTTGACCGATAAAGAAGCCATTAAAATCATATTTGATGAGGAAAGTGACATCAATTTTGAAGAGACAAATGTAGATCTTACAAGTGACGAAGAGGACGGTCGAGACCCAACCTGGGTCTCATCTAAAGTTGTAGGCAATTTCTTCGATCACAATGTAATTACTCAACCGAGTTCCGAGTTTTTTTTTCTGAAAGCGATTCAAATGACGAAGACACACCACCTTCCTCACAAAGGATAAGAACTTATTCTAGTAAGCAGCCAGCTGTTAATATATCAATCAAGCCAACAGATAGCTGTGACACGGTTAGGAGAAACTATCCTACGCCCTCAGTAAGCAGTGTTGCCAGGAAAACTAAAGTTAAGAGGGTGATGATATGGGAAATAGTGGGGATAACCCTATTGGATCAAATGTACCCCCTTTTACTGAAGAGCACAGTGTCCTCTTAAATCCAAATGAAGAGGCAGGCGCTGTTGATTATTCTGAAAGATTGATGACATCTGAAATCCTGGAGATGATGATCCGCGAGTCTAATTGGTACGCTAAGAGAAAAAATGACTGTGAGCTTGGTCTTACAGTTGCATTTATCTTGGCTGTTTATTGGTGATGAGCAACGGTCGCTATCCAAGGCCTGAGAGCTATTGGTCCAGGTCTTTGCAACTACCGCTTGTAGCCGACTACATATCTAGCAAGCGTTTTAAAATATCCGTGAATGCCTGCATTTCACATGCCAGGCAAAAAGCAACGGAGACATGTATTATAAGATAAAGCCTTTCTTCGAGCTTCTTCTCAGTACAAACGAATCCGCCTTGTCTAATGAAGAATATAATTCGGTTGATGAAATGATGTTACCTTTCAAAGGCAGGAGTAGCCTAAAACAATGCATGACGTCAAAACCGATGAAATGGGGCTTTGAGATTTGAATGCGTTCAGGTATGTCATGATACGTTTACGACTTCAAAACTTAACCAGGGAAGCAGCCATAGCACTCAGATCTCCAAACATGGCTTAGGTAGTGGTGTTGCTATTCGTCTTTGTCGTGGTTTTGAAAAAAAGAATGCGAAGTTGTATTTTGACAGCTTCTTCACTTCAATCACTATCGTAGAAACATTAGCAAAAGGAAATGTTTAAAGAGTCGGTACACTGCGTGCAAACAGACTTACGGTGACGCTACGACGATACAACGCTACGATCAAACTGGTCAGAGAGAAAGAAATGAAAAAAAAGACCGAGGATCCGCCTCACATTCAACGTCAGCGGAAGGCATCACTGTGTTGCGGTGGAAAGACAACACCCTTGTTAGCCTATGCTCTTCATACGCTGGGTGCCATCCAGTTGATATTGTAGAGAGATGGAACAGCTCAGAGAAGAAGAAAGTAGGCGTTGAAAGACCATTCTCTGTCAATGAACACAATAAATGCATGGGAAATTTTGACCTCTTGGACTCTCTCACATCATGCTATAAGAATAATTTTAAGAACAAGAGGTGGTATATGCGACTATTTCATCATTTTATTGATGTTATTGTTGTCAATTCCTGCATTATTCATCGTAAACTTGTGCCTGGAACCAAACCTAACTTTCTGGAATCCAAGCGTCTGTCGCAGTGTCGCTTTTGACCAAGGACATGGCTAGGGTGCGCACAAGTCCTGGGCGTCCAGGTCTTCTGTCTCTTCCAAAGTGGACTGTGACCCAAGGTTGGATGGAATGTCAGGGTATTAGCCACCAAAACCCGAAAAGAAAAACTCATCGAGATGCCGCGGGCAGATCTGCAAACATAAAACACGTTTTGAGTGAAAAAAGTGCCAAACTCCTGTTTGCCCTGAATGCTTTGAACCTTTTCACATACGTCCATAATGGGCAGCGTCCATATATGAGGACACTTTTAAAATTAATATTTTTTTCATTTTTTATGTCTTAACTGAATAAATATCTGAAATCTTCACTATTTTTTGGTCAGGAAAAAATGTCTTCAAAATATGACTCCGAAAGATTTTGAAATTCACCCGCAAGAGGGTTAACTTAACGTCATCTAAGAAAGTCCTGTCATTGCTTACGTATCACACATAAAAAAGGAGGAGAAATACCGCTAAAATTAGCACGACTTAGTTTCCTCCTCCGGAAAAAAAATGTAGAAAACGAAAGGTCGAAAATTCTATATTTTGCCAATTCAAATTTTATCCCCGATTCTCCTAAACAAATTTTCTGATTCCCCTTCCTAAAATTATGGCTGGATTATTAATTTCATTACAGCTAAAAGTTTCCCTTTGTGACAAGAACAGATGTGAAGTAGTTTTTCCGACTTAGATGTTCTTCCTAAGACACTTCGACAAACTAAGTAGTGAACAATAGGGTGGCTTCTTCATTTGAAACAAAGTTAATTTATGGCTTGTCAAACAGAAACTTTGAAATATCTCACAGATTAAATTTTCACTAAATTTGAGATCTTTTTGTTGCTTTTGCTTTGTTTGAATGTCTGTCCAAGTACTGTGGGAAAGAATTAATCTAAAAGTTACGATGTGAATTCACCACGGCAAGGCTCTGACCAGATTCTATCTTTTGTGATAAGATATTGTAAGCTACGCAAGAAAGTGTTATAAGAAAATGCTAGCTAAGCATATCTTAAGTATAATAAATACATATCAGTTGGTGCTTGTTACCCTTAAAAAATGGCTTGCTTTTAATGACTTATGTCTTTCATATAGAACAATTATTTCAATTACCTAAAACAAGGAGGAGTGAGGTGGACTTGGGGACGAAAAGTTAGGAGGGAGGTGGGGTCGACCTGCCAGACAAGCATACATAAAGGTTGATGCTTGGGCAGGGGTTACATTAAAATAATAGCGAGAGAAAAAAGTTGCCAGATAAGGGTTTGTATGTAGGAAAAAACCTTGCAGCTTAGAATTTTGTTTAAATCTTCAGATTATTTCAATATTTCATATAATTTCTTAAATTTTTCAGGATCTTTTCCGTTATACCAGTATCGCTAGGCCTATTAAAATGTATTTTTTTACTCATTTGCTCTACGCCAAAACAAAAATAGAGGCACTTTTAAATTGCTATTTTTATGCTCTTTTTATGGTTAAAGTTTTGTTTGTGACAATTCAGCTCCCTCCCCTTATGGTCCCATAAATAGCCCTAGCCTGTTTACAAAAGTAACATGATATGAAGAAGGTGTTACTAGCTTCCTTGTTATATATTTATTTTTTGTTCTTACCATTGCTTGATCCGTTGTAAAACTGGTTACCCTGTGTAGACGTATTTTGCCTATTTAGTTTGTTTTTATATTTAGGCCAATCCTCAAAATTGTTGAGCCCCTATCTCCAACAATTTATTTGTATGTTTCTGGTCAGCTTAAATTCTCTGTGCAAGAGTGTCTAGAAACAAATCAAGATTAATAAACAAGTTAACTGCAAAGATACCCTGTTGGGAGTGAGCTTCTGACAGTTCTTTTTCTACGCCTGGAAATTTTTATTGGACATCAAATCGAACTGAGTGCAATGCCGCATAAAAGTTACAGACGTAAGCAAAAAAGATACAGACGTAAATACGTTATGTAGGTAAGTTACAGTAGTTATAGGCTAACAGAGACGTAGTAACCTTTGGATATTTCCGTATTAAGAAAAAACCTCCAGATTTGGCTCCATCAATTAGCTAGTGCTCATACTGCCAGCCGTACTCAATCGTATGAACCGGTACACTTACGGTTTTTCCAAATGAGTTTCTAGTTGGAGAAAATTAGCTGACATTGCTGCCTTTAGCTGTGTTTTAATAACCTTGAATTTTTACAAGCTCTTTCACAACTGGCTTGTGAGAAAGACAAATTTAAGGCCGTGATTAAGTGAACTGATGGAACTCGAAAATCCCATGTTAAAATCGAAACTTTATATTTAAAAAGTACTCAAGTATTCATTGGCGGAAGATACCGCTTTTAATATCAGGCCGTAGCTTCTTGAAGATGCTACAAAATGTTTGCTAGGATTTTGCTCTATTTCCTCTAACTGCTTAGAAATCTTAGAAAATGTCTCGCTCTTTTTCACAAGTGTGCTTTATGAAGGATATTGCTTTTAGAACAAAATCGGTACTATCATGAGCAGAAGACAATAACCTGTAAGATGATTGCAACCATTTTTTGATGTATTTTCATGTTTTCGAACAGTCCCATAAAATATTTTCAGCTGCCTGAAATTTTTAGTTTTTTGACAGAAGGAATCGTTTCAGATCGCCATTAACACCACTAGAGACCAGATTGACAAGCTGGTATAACAACCCTGCTATTTCTGCGAATGAATAAGTACTATTTGAAGGGTTTTTGACAATCGACAGTCTCAGAGAATTGAGAGACAGAAGGCTACCCTAACTTTGATTTGATTAATTGACCTAACAAATGATTTGAAGGATAAAATTCCGGGAAGCCTTTTAGAAAGTTAATAAGGAACTTTATGCTATATACAGCGCTTTTGCAACCCATAGACTCTTCTTTTTTTTCCTCTTTAGCACACTGGTGCTCGCAGTCAAACAATTAATGGTGAATTCAAGGATTATTCGAATATTGTCGAAGTTTCAAAAAAATTCATATTTTCATCCCAGAATTAGATTTTTACTTATCAAAGCTTTGTTATCAATGTATTTTTAAGGTAGGGCTAAATCAAGCTGAATCCAGAGTAGACCTATCCCCTCCCCCCTTTTGTGTTTTCATGCATGGCAATCGAAGCCCTAAATATATTTAAAATGTAATATATATACAAGACCAAATATTACAATCAAGTGCATCCAGACAATTTAGGCCATATAGCGGTGTCGACTTTCTCACAGATGTTAAATCTTTCATAAGAGACGTCACTTAAGATTTTGAATAAAAGTAGCATTTTTATTTGGATGCAATACAAAAAAATAATTAAGGAGCCAAGGTAGCAACTCATGCCTCAAGGGTGGTAATTGTTAAGATGCGACGAACCTCAGGAGAAGCAGCATCTCAAGTTCATGGGCAGTATTTCGTGATGATTTTGTTCACGATTAGAAGCAGTATATATTATCGGATCGTGATACAACCACGTGCTTCTCTATGTTAATGAGTGAATCGTGATCAAATTCTTCCATTTTTCCGATGACGTCATTTCCGATAATAGCTTAAAACTGTAGAATTGTTGACGTTCACCGTAATGGAGTCTTTGAAATTAATTGTTCTTGTTCAAACGGTAAATTAGCTTTTTTCTTTCATTGGTGTAACTGGAATGAAATTTATTAAACAGAAAGCTGACGCACGTAGGCTCTACGTCAACAGCCTCGGAGATATTTAAGTATTGGTTTCGTAAAATAAATTAGTCATATTTAATCATCTGTGTTAAAATGGAATTCTTTGGTATAATCACTGCCTCTAATGGCGAAGGGAGATGACAGGGAAAATTGTAAAGGATAGAATTCCAGATGATGGGCTTCATTCTATCGTGAAAGCCCAGCCGTGCAAAGGGGGGAGGGCAGCCAGGGCAACTTCCCCAGGCACCCTGTCTGGAGAGGGGGTACCGTGGCTGGTGGTTGCCTACTTTTATCAAGTTTTTCATTATGATTCGACTTTTTGCTTATATTTGAGTCGGGAGGGGCGCTCTAATTAAAAGCAATTGAGCTAGGTAAATTAAACAGTTCAGTAATAGATATAAGTCCCAAACTGTGCCTGGCAATTTTTTTCCAAAATCTCATTCATGTTTCTTACCTATTTCTAAGGCTCAAAAGATTGCATAGAAGACAGGTCTCTACTTGTCTTAAATATGATAATCAAATAAAAAAAGGTGCATAGCTTGTAGATGTAAAAAAAAATTTTCTCTGGGCAGTGACCTTCTTTAGCTCTAGTTAGAGTCTCCTTTTCTTTGAATAATTTTCAAATTCACAAATTGAATAATTTTAGCAGGATTTTCAACCATATTAGGATTTGTCTTTTCCAAACTTAATACATTTTAATCTTTAAACCTTATAAATCAGGATTTAGCCAGGGTATGAGATTCGAAACAGTTTTTTCGCTCCTCCTTTGCGCTCCAGGTCTACGTCTGAAACTTCTATTCTTGTAATACAAAATCTGTCAAACTTGAGCAAAGGTCAGTGCCCTTTTTGGAGGCAGATCACTCAAATTCTTTCAGGAACATAACTTTTTCTTTGGATCCATTAATGAAACTTTCATTCACCCAATTCAGCTACCGTCTTAGATAGCAAAAAGCCCAGCAGCTAGAATGTTACGTAAAAAGTACTTCTCATTTAAAAAATGATGAAAATCAGAAGTGTTTGCATTTCATTTTAAAGTATTTAATTTTCAATTCCTCTTAATTCCAAGGATATAAGCCTAGAATTGGAGCTGTTGAGAAGGAAACATGTAAGAAAAAAAATTACTGCAGAAAATTGTAGTTAGCACAGTTTTACTGTTATTCCATGTGATTTATCCCCAACCCCTACTAATGTGCAAATATATAGCCCAAATTACGTATTTCCCGTGTATTTTGCCATGCGTCTTGCTTAAACCCATGTACTCGTAATTACAATATAATGTGACAAAATCAAGAAACAGAAAAACACATGAGAAATATATAATTTGGGCTATATTTTTGCACATTAGGGGAAGGGTTGGGGGTAAAGTATAGTAGAAGTGCAGATAGAATATGCTCACTACAATTATTATGCACATTATGAAGTTAGAATTGTTTTCTTAGTATGTTTACTTCTCAAAGGCCCAAATTCTAGGCTTATACTGTTCCAAGCACCATATCTCTCACAAGGAAAAACGAATACAGTTGTTTCCGACCAAATCTATTTGTAAAAAAAAAAAAAAATCCGTATGATTTTTAAACATGATTTGTTTCCTTGGTGCTGCAGAAGAAGCGGCTGCCCTCTGTCACGCTTTGTGGATACCATTACTTGCATATTTTAACGCCTTTCTACCTAGATAAAGCTAAAGCTTAATTTTTGTTCTTAATTCCTTAAAAAAGTCTAAAATTTATGTGACTTTCCGCCTGTGAGTCTGTTCCGTTCCATTCAAGTGATTTCAAATCTTAGTCGTTATATAACTAATAAAGAAGCTTAAAATTAGAATCCGACGTCGGAAAAACGATGCCATTTCGGGATTTTGTGAATTATATCCGTGATTTTGTTTAAAAAAAAAAAACTGTTTTGAAATTACTTTAATGACCAGTAAAAAGGTTTACGAACTTTTAGGATGGGAGGCTACTTTGAAATTGGAAGACCGCTTTCATACGAAACGGATTTACTTATTTAGATTCAGAATATTTTATGGTAATAGTCAAGAGTGGTTACATAGCAATACTTATACATTTGTGTACGATAAGAATTTTCTCCTTTCGATCAGATGGCACTTCATGGTATTAGGCCAGTTATGGTAAGTCCAATTCTTATAAAGAATGTATATATATGTATATACTGCTACTACATGCAGCACCAAGCCACCGTTTTTTTTTAAAAGAAAATGGGTAATGGCCGTGGATTGTCAATTTAATTGACATATACTGATATTTATTCCTTAAAATTTTCATAACCTCTTATTTATTAAAATAAAAAAAATGAAAAAATTTTTAACGTGTTTTGTTTTCAGTAAAGTGCAAATTATGTTCTGGTCTTGAGACAGCATGGGGATTATCAGCCGTATTAAATTTTGCTTGTTGTAAGTTTGACTCGGCTATTTTGTTATAATTTCTGTTCGTTTTGAGATTCATTTATTTATTGATAATGCTTTGTGGCAGTTCTACACTTGAAAGATAATTTGACTTTATTTCCGCTTATTTTTGGCTTAATGGAGTTCTTTATTTTTATTAGAAAAACTTGTTTTGTGGAAAAGTTTTTTGAATTAATTTCTGTTCGTATTGACATTTCAGTTTTTTCTATAAGCAACAATAGTTTCGGTTGCTATTTGTATGCTGGAGAAGTTTTTCCAACAATTTTTAATCCTGACTCAAACATTTTTTTTAATTTAATTATGTAACTCCTGAAGTTGACCAGAAAAATAAAACAACATCATTCCCAAAAGATTCTATCTATGCTCTTTGACAACCTAAATACACAAGCATTATTTTTATTTATTTGTAATTGTAAGAGCAGAACTAGTAATAGTGTTAGCTCCAAAAGTTTTAACTTAATAATCCCCGTCTTTCTTGGTAGATTGCTGAGGTCTCTTCCTGGCAACCATGAACACAATGCCTATTAATTTCGTTTAAAGCAGCATTTAGTTTTAAAGTATAATGGGTTAATGGGATGATTGTGGTCGGTTGGCATACCCAATATCCGTAAAGACATAGTTTCTGGATCATTCTACTATGCTGAACAAAATGGCTGTCTAAAAATTTTGACTGGATGCGTTTGGAAAATAAATGGGCTCGGGAGAAGGAGTGCTTGCCCTCCAATCTTAGTTTACTCTTAAAAAGGGTACCAGAACTATTAATTTTGAATCAAATTAGCTCCTTTAAAATTTTCCGATGATATTTCTAGCTATTATAGAGTGGTGCTGCCTATGACATTGCTTATATGAAAACCTTTTGAAAACCTGCAAGCATACATTTTTCCGTCTAATTAAAACTCCTCTTAAACTTTCCCTAAAAGTTTCACCTTAATACCCTTAGCGTCATTAGTTATATTAGCCTAGCTCTAGTAGCAGAATTACATAAAAAAACTAGTTTTCTTTAACTGAAAGTAAGGAGCGACATTAAAACTTAAAACGAACAGAAATTACACCGTACATGAAATGGGTTGTCCCCTCTGCAACGCCTCGCTCTTTACGCTAAAGTCTTTAATTGTTTTAAAAAGTAGAACTGTGGCAAAGAGTCAAACTTTAGCGTAAAGAGCGAGGGATTGCGGAGGGGACAACCCATTTCATGTACGGAGTAATTTCTGTTCGTTTTAAGTTTCAATGTCACTCCTTACTTTCAGTTAAAAAAACTAATTTTTTTAAAATTTAATTGCTGAACGTTTTTGAATTAATGCATGTTTGATTTTGGCTCTCTGCACATAAATTATTAAAATGAAATTTGTATATTAATTCTTTTTTTGGCTAAATGTTTTGATCAGACGATTTTGAGAAATAAGGGGTGGGGAAGGAGGCCTAGTTGCCCTCCGATTTTTCGGTTACTTAAAAAGGCAACTAGAACTTTTAATTTTTAACGAACGTTTTTATTAGTAAAAAATATACGTGACTTAAGAATTAACTTACGTAACAAACTTTATATTCTTATATTTTTATTTTGTATATGAGGGGGTTTGTCCCCTCGTTAATACCTCGCTCTTTACGCTAAATCTTAAGTTTTGTCCCAATTCTTTAAGAATGACCCCTGAATCAGAAAGGATGTAGAATAAATTGTTGAAATTGCTAAAAATACTTTAGCATAAAGAGCGAGGTGTTTATCTCCTCCTAAATACCTCGCTCTTTGTGCTAAAGTATTTTTAGAACCCCTCATATGCGTAATAATATCTGTTCGTTTTAAGTTTGAAATCTACTCCTTACTTTCAATTGAAAAAACTTTTTCATGTTTTTTTTTCTAGTAATGCTAGAAAATCCCGCGCCCTTTTCAATGAATTTCTCTTCCCCCATGAAATATTCCTCCAAGGAAAGATCCTCCCACATAGCCCCCTCCCCTCAACCCCACCCCCGTGCCAAAAAATAGCCCTGAAAACGTCTGTACACTTCCCAATAACCATTACTGTATGTAAATTAAATAAAAAAAACAAGTTTTTTTTTAGCTGAAAGTAAGGAGCAACATTAAAACTTAAAACGAACAGAAATTACTTCGTATATGAAAGGGGCTGCTTCCTCATCAACGCCCCGCTCTTTACGCTAAAGTTTTTTACTGTTTTAAAAAGCAGAGTTGAGAGAAAGAGTAAAACTTTAGGGTGAAGAGCGGGGCGTTGATGAGGAAGCAGCCCCTTTCATATACAAAGTAATTTCTGTTCGTTTTAAGTTTTAGTGTGGCTCCTTACTTTTAGCTAAAAAAACTTGTTTTTTTTATTTAATTTCTGAACGTTTTTGAATCAATGCATGTTTTGATTTTGGCTCTCCACAGAGGAATAATTAACACGAAATTTGCAAGTTTTTTTTGGCTAAATGGCTTTCTCATAGGAACGGTGGAGGAAGCCTAGTTGCCCTGTGATTTTTTGGTTACTTAAAAAGGCAACTAGAACATTAATTTTTTACGAATGTTTTTATTAGTAAAAGATAAACGTAACTTATAAATTAGCTTACGTAACGAACTTTTGTGTTCTCATGTTTTTATTACATATATGAGGGGTTCACTCCCTCGTCAGTACCTTGTTCTTTACGCTAGACATTAAATTTTGTCCCAATTCATTAAGAATGACCCCTGAATCACAAAAGCCGTAGAATAAATATTTGAAATCACTAAAAATACTTTAGCGTAAAGAGCGAGGTATTAGGAGGAGGTAAGCCCCTCGTATGCATAATAATTTCTCTTTGTTTTAAGTTTTAATGCTGCTCCTTACTTCCAGTTGAAAAAACTTTTCATATTTATTTTTTCACTTTTTTTTAAATAATGCTAGAAAATCCTGCGCTCCCTTCAAGGAGATTTTCTTCCCCTATGACAAATTCGTCGATGGAAAGTTCCCCCGACATATCCCCCTCTTGTCAACCCTCACCTCAACCAAAAATCCCCCTGAAAACATCTGTACACTTCCCAATAAGCCCTACTATATGTAAGCATTGGTCAAAGTTTGTTACTTGTAGCCCCTCCCATGGGAACTTTGGGGGAATAAGTCGTCCCCAAAGACATAGTTATAAGGTTAAACTTTTCATATTTATTTTTTCATTGTTTTTTAAATAGTGCTAGAAAATCCTGCGCTCCCTTCATGGAAATTGTCTTCCCCCATGACAAATTCCTCGATGGGAAGTTCCCCCAACATATCCCCCTCTTGTCAACCCTTCCCCTCAACCAAAAAAATTTCCCTGAAAACGTCTGTACACTTCCCAATAAGCATTACTATATGTAAGCATTGGTCAAAGTTTGTAACTTGTAGCCCCTCCCACGGGGACTCTGGGGGAGTAAGTCGTCCCCAAAGACATAGTTATAAGGTTTTACGACTACGCTGAATAAAATGGCTATCTCAGAATTTTGATCCGTTGACCTTGGAAAATAATTAGCGTGGGAGGGGGCCTAGGTGCCCTCCAATCTTTTTGGATTGGAACTTAAAAACGGCACTAGAACTTTTCATTTTCGTTAGAATGAGCCGTCTTGCAAGATTCTAGGACCACTGGGTCGATACGATCACCCCTGGAAAAAAAAACAACAAACAAATCCGTGATCTGTCTTCTGGCAGAACATGCAAAATTCCACATTTTTGTAGATAGGAGCTTGAAACTTCTACATTAGGGTTCTCTGATCCGCTGAATACGGCTCGTAACTTGTGATGGGCAAAACTAAACTTGATGAAACTTATATATTTAAAATCAGCATTAAAATGCGATTCTTTTGATGTAGCTATTGGTACATTTTTAGAGTTTTGGTCACTATTGAGCCAGGTCGCTCCTTACTACAGTTCGTTACCACGAACTGTTTGACACTGGTCAAAGTTTGTAACTTGCAACCCCTCCCCCAGGAACTGTGGGGGAGTAAGTCATCCCCAAAGACATAGTTATTATGGTTTTCGACTATGCGGAACAAAATGGCTATCTCAAAATTTTGATCCGTTGACTTTGGGAAAAAAGAACTTGGGAGGGGGCTTCCTTTTATAAGGGCCAAAGGGACCAGAGATAGCCACCACCACCCCTACGTCGTATTTTCCACAATTCTATACGATAAAAATTTTGAGATAGCCATTTATTGTAAACACGTCCAAAGATCATATAATAAAGCCTTTGGGGTGGATAGATTCCACCAAAGTCTGGGCTCATTTAATTTGAAATACATTGTCCTAGTTCCCTTTTAAGAATCAAACATGACGGAGAGCAACTAGCCCCCTCCCTGACATGCTCTTTTCCTAAAACACATTTAATTAAAATTGTGGGATAGCCATTTTAATACCAATAGTCCAAAAATCTTATAACAATGTCTTAAGGGTGGACACAATACCCCAGAGCCCGTGGGCAAAAATTGTATAAGTTACACAGCCAGTAAGTTAGGTTGACATCCCCTAAGACACAATTACTGAACCATCCATCAAGGCTGAACCAAATAGATCTCTTAAAATTTCGATCAGATATGTTTTGGGGAATCATAGGTTTGGGGGAACTGATGGTCCTCCGTTCATTTTTGACTCTTAAAAAAAGCACTAAAACTTCGAACTTCCAAGCAAATGAGCTCAATTCGATCCAAAGCTTATGAGAACGCCCATTGCATAAAAATATTATATTTCCCGGGGCTGCGGGCATTTCACCAAAGGCAATATGTGCACATTACTATTAATACTACTGATACTGCTGTATTTACTCCTTAGACCACCACTACTTACATTGATACTACTTTTAAGGCTATGAGCGCTGAGAGGAAAATTCGATAACATAAAGATTATCAAAAGGACATATCAGCGATCTCATAGCAACGGATGCTTGTGCTAAGTTGAAACTTCTAGAACCTGATCAGAGGGATGTTCTGCTAATCAAAAGGCAATATATTAGTACTATTACTAGTAATGTCAATACTACTAATGTGACTACTATTACAACTAAACCTAAGGGTGTGAAGGAGAAATTGTCAAGGAATTTTGAGGAGGGAAAGTGAACTGAATCACATCACGCAGTCTGTGTGCATCTTATCGAAAGGATGTAACAGCAATATCTTAGAAACAGTTTGGTCTGTGAAATTGAAACTAACAGGGCCTGTCGTAAGGGAAGTTGAACTAACCAAAAGAAAATATTTTCATCCTAATGCTACTGCTTCTACTCATACTACTACTGCTGTTACTATTATTACTACTTCTTCTGCTACTACTGCCACTACAGCTTAGGCTATTCAGTTAATTCTACTGCTAATACTACTTCTACTGCTATTAGAACTAAGGATATTAAGGTGAAAAATTTAGGAAATATAGAAACTAAATGGAACTAATTCGAAACATACCAATTCGAAACACAGGTTGTCTAGCGGATGCATCAGAAATGCTTCAGGAACGGTTGATGGTATTAAGCTGAAACTTTCAGCGTGTGACAAAGGAGATGTTGAAGAAACCGAAGATGCTATGCACATACTGCAACTGCTCAAGCTAAAGGTATTAAGGTGACAAACAAATACAAAATAGAAACAATAGGGAAAATCCTTTAAAGACAGTGGAAATCAGTTCTGTGAATATTTTGGCCTTATGTCCAAGGGTCGTCTTCAGCACAATACGAGAACAAGAGAGAAAATATGTATATATAAACAAATTTACATTAAATTGGGAGAATTAAAACTAAATAATGTTTTTTAAAAACTTTTTTTTAAAAACAGCCCTAGCATCCTTACTTCAACGAAGTTCAACCAGGACTGACAAAAGAATGAAGTGAGAATATAAATTCATTCAAACTAAAGAGAACAAAGTGATTAAATGCAATTTCTCAGAGCCAACCTTGCTTTTTTAGCAAGATGGTTTATACAATCACCCTTTCCATGAAAACCTTATATGCCATTTGGGCATAACTTACAACCCTTGCACTGAGGGATGTGGAGGGAGGCGTTGTCATTCTCAAAGACATAATTTCCACACCTTTCAATTACGCTGAAAAAAAAATGGCTATCTGATAACTTTGATTACATGTGTTTTGGGAACTGATGGGTGCGTGGGGAGGGGGCTTGTTAACCATCAGTCACTTTTGACTACTAAAAAATTTGTTTTAATTTCTAATCGAATGAGCATTTTTTGAAGTTTCTAAGACAACAAATGGCCGTCTCGAAATTTCTATGAGATACAATTCGGGAAAATAAGAGGTGTGTTGGGGGGGGGGTATCCACTATCTACCCTCCAATTACTTTGAATCTTAAAGAGGGTATAAGAAAATCTAATTACCTATCCATTGAGTACCCTCAGAAGTTTATACGACCACCCTTTCTATTAAAAACCTTATATGCCCCCAGGGTATAGTTTAAAACCCTTGCCCTGAGGGCTGCGGGGGGAAGAGGGGTTGTCATCTTCAAAGACATGATTTTCGGACCTTTTAACTACACTGAATAATATGGCTATTTGAAAATTTTGATTAGATGTGTTTGGGGAAACGGTGGGCGTGGGAGGGGGTTAGTTGCCCTCTAATGACTTTTGACTATTAAAATTTGTACTAGCCCTTTCAGTTTCCAATCAAATGAGTATTTTTTGAAGTTTCTACAATGACAAATAGCCATTTCAAAATTTCTATCAGATGTATTTCGGGAAAATACGAGGTGTGGGGGGGTGTATTCGCCCTCCGATCACTAAATCTCAAAAGAGACACTAGAACTTCTGATTACCACTTCAATGAGCCCTCTCCCAAACTTATACAATCAGCGTTCCTATATAAACCTTTTATGGCCCCAGGGCATAACTTACAACCCTTGTCCTGAGGGCTTTCAGGGTTTCTCATCCTCAAATACATAATTTTCGGACCTTTCAACTTTGCAGATAAAATGGCTATCTCAAAAATTTTGATTGAATGCGTTCGGGGGAATGATGGGCGAGAGGTGAGCTAGCTGCCCTCCAATCACTTTGGACTATTAAAAACGGCACTAGCCATTTCAATTTACAATACATTGAGTCCTTTTCGAAGTTCCTACGATAAGTCCTTCAATACAAAGTACCCTGGTCTAAGACTGAAAAAATGATAAGAATATATTGTACTCACATCGCTCTTTACTTAGGAAGCGCTATTGCCCTGTTTTGGGAAATGTTGAGCGTGAGAGGGGGGCGAGTCACCCTCCAATCACTTTAGACTATTAAAAACGGCACTAGACTTTTCAATATACAATCGATATCCAATCGCTCTTTTCAAAGTTTCTACGACAATAAATGACCATCTCAAAATTTCTGGTGTGGTATACATTTCAGGTGTGAGGGGATATATACCCTCCGATCACTGAAAATCTTAAAAAGGGCACTAGAACGTATAATTACCAATCCAATAAGCCCCCTCCAAAGTTTATACGATCATCCTTTTTATATAAACCTTATACGCACCAAAAGCACAACTTACTACCCTTGCCCTGAGGGCTGTGAGGGGGTGGGGTGTCATCTTCAAAGACATAGTTTCTGGACCTTTCAATTACGTTGAACAATTATGGCCATCTCTAAATCTTGATTGGATGTGCTTGGGGAAACTGTGGGCGTGGGAGAGGGGTTGGTTACCCCCCAATAACTTTTGAATGTTAAAAAGGGCACTAGTCCTTTCAATTTCCAATCCAGAGAGCTTTTTTCAAAGTTTCTACGGCAACAAGAAGTCATCTCAAAATTTCTATCATATGCATTTCGGGAATATAAAAGGTGCGGTTGGAGGAATCATCCACCCTCCTATAGCTCTGAATCTCAAAAAAGTTACCAAAACCTCTGGTTAGCAGTTCAATGAGCCCCCTCAGAAGTTTATGCGACCACCCTTTTGATAGAAACCTTTTATACCCCCATGGCATAACCTACAACCCTTGCCCGAAGGGCTCTGGGGAGTTGATTTCCTTAATGGCATAATTTCCGACACTTTCAACTACGTTGAACAAAATGGCTATCTCAAAATGTTGATTGGATGTGTCTGGGGAAATGGTGGGCGTGGGAGGGGTGTTAGTTACCCTCCAATCACTTTCAACTATTTAAAAGGATACAAGCCCTTCCAATTTCCAATCAAATGAGCCCTTTTTGAAGTTTCTACGACAACTCCTTTGATACGAAGTTTGCGCCCACATCGCTCTTTACTTAGGTAGCGCTATTGCGCTGCCTATGATTCCTTGTTGTCTTTCTAATTTTATTCCCTAATACACTATCAGCAACTTCACAGATTACTTTCCTAAAATTATTCCATCCTTCGTCTGCATTGTCATATTTTATTATCTCTAGTTTAGTATTCAACTGTTCCTGGATGGTTTCTCTCAAATTCTAATCCTGGAGTCTACCAACATCATAACTTCCCGAAAGCTAGTTACCCTTCCAAAATTTCTGCTTGAGATTAACCCTAAGAATTACTGGATGGTGATCTTTACTTTTAACATCCATATCACCACTCCTATGTACCCTAGCATCTTTTATTGATCTACTATTTTCGACTTGCAATAATATAATCAGTAAGGTTAGCTGTCCTACCATCATGTAAATACCCTGTTAAGTTATGGGTTATTTTATGACCAAATACTGTATTGGTTATTAAAAGGACTGTTATACTTACAAAATTACAGCAGTCTGTAAAAATTACTGTTTTTCTTTTCCTACATCAAAATTATCTAGGATGGGATACCATATATTTCTATTTCTACCGACCTGGGCGTCAAAATACCATTTATCCACCAAGTACCCTGTATATTTGTTCCTGCGACCGTAAGTAAAATTCATCGGATGTCACAATTATCTATGTCAGTCGGTTCTACGGGGGCATATAGTACTATGACTGATATCCCTCACTTTTTTCATAGGATAAGCGATTATTATTCTATTATTAATACCTTCCCAGCCTAAACAGGACTTACGAGCTTCCTTATTCATCATGAGCCCTAATTCTTTTCTATGTGCCCCATCCTTCCTGTCTGAGTAAATCTATTTCATCTAATTTTATGTTTCCTACCCCTGGGATAAGAGTTTTTGAAACCCTTAATAAGTCAAGTTCAAAGCGTCTAGTCCATATATATATATATATATATATATATATATATATATATATATATATATATATATATATATATATATATATATATATATATATATATATATATATATATATATATATATATATATATATATATCATACGTATTTATAATTGGCATAATAGAGTATGGGTAACAGAGCTTGAAACTGAGCATTTTTTATTAGAATTTTTTTTTTAGCCAATCAATGTCAATTTGAGTCCTAAAGTTTCAGGAAACTTCTTTTTATGCCTTGTTTTCCCATCATTTCATGGAAATAGGCGAATTCTTTGAATTCGTCAGCAAATCGTGCGAATTCTAGCTGTGCAAGCCTTGCATTCAGTGTTACAAACCTTTCTAGTTTAAATATGGTTTTCTGGAAAAAACTATTGTTAAAATAATATCCTCTGGTATGTTTTGTAAAATCAGATTTCCAATATCATAATTCGGTAAAATAATGCTGTGGCAAAGTTGAAAACTTTGATTCTATACGAAAATTTGCCAAGTGCTTAAATTTTGCAACGACGCTGAAATGTTCGCAGTCCAGTGTGAAATTCGCGTTGCGGTTGTAAATTTTGATCTCAAAGTAACCGCACGCTATTTTAAAGTCAAGCAAGTAATGTTTACTTAAAGCATACGCTATTTCCGTTGATCTTTTCATTGTTGCGTGAAGCCCTGTTTCGACTTGAAGTTGAAGTCGAAGTTGAAGTTGGTCGAGTGAAAATAGCATTTTGTTCACCAGAAACGATTTTCATTGAAGAAAGCCAGTGCAACTGCACCAGAATTTCTTTTTGAGCCTTGTAAATTATCAATAAAGGCTGCAACTACTAGAAAAAGTAGAAAAGTACGGGGGACTTCGCCTAAAAAGCCATATTGAAGATGCAGCTTAACTCTGCTCAAAGAGCATGCGAAAATGATATAAACGGGAACTCGTACTAATGTCTAGGCTAGTGACCGGTAATGTTTTTAGTCCAAAGAGGAGAATTTTTTTTATGACTTCTGGAAAGACAATGAAGAGGTGTAAACTATTATCCATAAAAATGTATGCATTGCCACTTTATAACCATAACTTTGAGTTACAAGTATCTAGTCAAAATCAAATTTAAAATATCAACATAAATCAAATCAAACCGATAATTTATTATAAACTAACTTTTTCTAGCCCAGTCAGGTGGGAAAAATTTAGGAGGATCATTAAAATATGTGTTCCACAGCTCATAAACTTCTGTAAAACAAGTCTTCAAAGGTTAAACATAGTTAACACATCGAATAACATATACATCATAATAACATCATAATAACAATAACACCATATAATAACAATAACATCATACATAACAATAACATCATAATAACATCATAATAACAATAATATACATACATAATAACATCGAATAACACATCGAATCCACGTAGTTAACACATCAAAGAGTTAGTAATCGGTAACGGTTTATCAATTATAAATAAAACGTCTTACTAAACAAATAAAACAACTACACCCTAGAAGTTCAAATCGATTTCTTAAACTTCGCTTTCGAACTATTTTCTCTATTTTTTTTGCCCCGGAAACTATATATAAAATTTGTCTCAGAAGTAGTTTGATAGTTCGAGGAGTCTGATGCAAATGAGAGTTAAGTAGCAATATTGCTCATGGGTCTTACAACAAATTATCTTAGAAATAAACCAACGAATAACTTTAAATGCGCTGGAATAGAAATATAGATATGAGATTCTATATTTTTTTTGAATAATAAATTTTTTTAATAGATACAAGGACTACCTCCTGCTTCCAATTATTCTTGAGGACGGGTTCTCGAAGAAAAGTTTTGATGCGTTGTTTTTGTGTGAGCTATTTTTTATTGTAGAACGTGCCGTGTGGGCTATTTTATTACAGAATGACGAAGAGTTTCTTAAGCACTTCACTTCGACAACAAAAGCCGAATGCGGCTTGCAAGCCACAATTCTATTACCGCCATCTAACATCAGCAAGCAAAAGCTTCGAGTTGTCCACGGTTTTTATTCTAAACTGTTGGCAACAGTTGACACCACAGCTGGTACATCTTGGGATTTTTATATATGAACCTAGCTAGGTAATTTTACTCTGTATTGGTAGCAACAGACAGAAAGAAGGTTACTTCCTGTTGGGCTTTTATTATTTTTATTTTTACTTTCTGAATCTGCTGGGTAAGATTCAGTCTGTTTAGACTGTGGTGCTAGTAGTTCCTAATTGTTAATAATTGCTCTTTAATTGCAATTGTTAGTATTAAAGTGTTAGTTTTAGCATTATTAAATAGCTATTTAGTTGTTTTTAATGAAAGCCTCAAAGCTTCGTTTCTATTTTGTTTTGAAATTTCCTTAACCCTTGGCATCAAGAAGGAACAAACTACATGGTTACTGTGTCAGTGACAGAAGTTTTCTGACCTCTTTTTTCCTGACTGGGTAAGGGTTGAATTATGCTCAAGGGCCCTCATCCATGCGCCCAGGAATATATAGAAAGATTTGTGTATTTAGTATACATATCAAACCTCTGTGAGGTAGGTTTTAGCTTACTTGCACATTTTAACATAAGTTTGAGTTTTTGCTTAGTAATTGTGTGCATTAGCAAACCCTAACTGTGCTGTTCAAACATCAATTGCTAATATAACGGTGCTTTACTATCTTAGTGCTAAGTCAGATTTCTCACGGTCAAAATAGAAACGATTATGTAAGGTGCGTCCTAAGGATGTCAGAAATTATTCGTTCCGCCTTTAACTACCACTCGGTCAGACAAATAACTCCGTAGGCAAAGGTCACTGTGGATTTTGAACTGGTGATGGGCTCTGAACACAACTAAACGAGGCCCTGTGTGTATGCGGCATACAATCAGCTGGTGCTTGAGATTAAATAGTGTGTAAATTTTAACAAAGTAGGTAATCAAATCTTAGATATGTTGAAACAAGCTTGTAATACCGCTTCCTTGCAATGACTACCTGAAGGAGGAGGTACCTAGAAATATATACTTGAGAAAGAGCAATTTCAGCCCAGTACATGCCTGGAACCATTAAGCGAAGGTTAAACAAACGAATAATGCAAATTATTAAAACTTATTAAAACTGGGTAAGGTATTAGTAGCATATAGAGCATTTTGATTTGCCTGGTTACCAGAGATTTGGAGAGGGGAAATAAAAAAGGTACCACAAAGTCTCTGGAGAACTTAATAGACAAACGGGCACAAAAGGCTTACTGGGACATTTGCCCATAGGCTCGCTGGAAAACGAACTTAATTGCAGATTTTACTTGGGGAAACTCGAATGTTTGACTTCTTGGGTCATCAAAGTCTGACAGGGGTAGTAATATGGAGCAAACGGGACATATAAGTTGTGAACCTGAGACCCAGCTCGGTATTGCTGGTGAGAGGGTATTTCGGTGAAGAAATCATAAGCCATTATCAGTCAGGGCTACAAAAAAAATGGTAATCCTTGTTGACCCCTGACTTTGCCTCTTTTTTACTTATGCTCACCATTAGAATTAAAAGAACACATGAGAGTTTTTCTGAGTTTCTCTATCGCTAAAAAACTTTGATAAGGGTAGTAAGATATCTTCAGAGTATATTTTCAGACAAGGAAAAGTCCTTATTCCCCTATTCGAGTCCCTACTCCCCTCCAAAAAAATATGCTGTGCCCTTCACCCTCATATATTGTAACTTAGATTGACAAACACATTGTTGGGAAGTATAATTCATTTTATCCTTATCTGGAACCCAACTACGTAATTTTGTTACGTAATTCAAACTATCTAATAACTGTATTTAAATTCAAAAACTAGAACTCGTAAAACTTTGAGCGATGAAGCAAACTTAATTACGTAATTGAACTCAGCAGAAAAATCAAAACCGTTCAGGGAACTAAACCGTCTGTAAAGAGTAATTCTTGTCGATAGTAACAGAAACTCAAAAATGGGGGCTTCATGTTTTAACCGAAGGTACATATCATTGACTCAAGGATTGACTTACAATTACAAATCAAAACACGTACGTGGTAATTAAATTTGTGTATTTGATGAAAAAAATTTGAAGGGGATAGGGATCACTTTTGGGGGTAGTTGACTAAAGAGAATCGGAGATGGGGAGAACGAACCGGTTGAAAATTGGATTCAGAAATAGAGTGAGCTTACTGCTGACCATAAAAGTCAGACATGGAGTGTACGCACTTTTCTAAAAAGAGGGCTGGAGACACAGCGTAAGCTATATGTAAGAGATGTGATCGGAGATGAAGCATTCACATTATTGGCCCAACCTAGTTAGACATGGAGAAAATGCATCATTGATTAAAAAGGGTCAGACAAAGGACTGGACGTGCTATTGGCCAAAGGAGGTCGGTGGGGGAGCTTACGCACTGTTGACCAAATGAGGTCAAAGGAGGAGCATATGACCTGACTACAAATAGAGCTTATGATGAAATATACGCACCGCTGACCAAAGGGTGTTGGATATAGAGCGTAAGCACATTTAACGAAAGGAGTTCAGACATGGAGCGTGCACATCATTGACCATAGGACCAGATTGATTGTAACTATGAATGGGTGTAAGGTCCTTATGTTTAATTATTTGGGGATTGGTAGAGTTATTCGGTTGTAAGTTTTGGAAAAGTTTACAAACATCTATTTTAATGCCAAGGGAACATCTGCACGCGTTGGTAAGTTCTATTGTTAAGCATATTATTGTGCTGTCAATAATTTACTTATTAAAAACAGACAGAATTAAGGCAACAAATTGAAAACAGATGCAGTTTAAGTAGAAAAAAGTTTATATTTTAAAATTTTCTTTGAATGAAAGTAAAGCATGATGCTAAAACTTAAACACAGGTCACCCTAAATATAATTGGGCCACTAACCTTAACACCCTTTTTTATGCGCTAAAGTTTATCTTGTCCTTTACATAAGGTACATAGATGATAGATGAAATACAATACGTTTCTAATTTTAAGTTTTTAATAACATATTTCCTTTCGAAACGTTTGAACGAAAAATTTTATTGTATAAGGCAAATACACAAGCCACTTCATAGTCAAAACACTCTAATAAAAAAGCTAAACTCTATAGCAAAGAATGTGCAGCTGAGATGTACCATCCACCATAATATTTATAATAATTTTGGTTTGTTTTAAGTTTTGAAATCAGTAAAGAAAGAGCTTGAAACTTAACTAGTGGATACAAACTTCAATAAGATTTTAAATAAAAAAATGAGCTGACTTCATCCATAAGGAAATAAGACTGCAAGGGACGCTTATAATAATGAACAATAAAGTCAAGCTTAAAACAAAAATTAATCATAGGCATTGCAATAGCGCTGCTTAAGTAAAGGGCGATGAGTGTGTAAATTTTTTTTTTTTGGTTTTAGACCAGGGTACTTCATATTGAAGAAGTTGTCGTAGAATCTTTGTTGTCGTAGAAGTTGTCGTAGAATTTTTAATAGTCAAAAGTGATTGGAGTCAACTAATCGAATCAAATTTTTTAGACTTCCATTTCGTTCAGCGCGGTTAAAATGTCCGGAAATTATGTCTTTGAAGATGACATAGCTCTCAAGGCAAGGGTTGTAAGTTGTGCCTTGGGGGATAAAAAGTTGTTATGGAAAGGTTGGTCGTATAAAATTGTAAGGGGGTTCATTGGATTGGTATTCATAAGTTCTAGTACCCTTTTTAAGATCCAAAGTGATCGGAGGGCAGATACCCTCCCCCACACACCTTTTATTTCCCTAAAATACATATGATAGAAACTTGGGATGGCCATTTGTTGTCATAGAAACTTCAAAAATGGCTCATTCGATTGAAAATTGAAAGGGCCCTTTTTAATAGTCAAAAGTGATTGAAGGGCAACAAGCGTCCCCACGCCCATCAATGCCCAAAACACATAAAATCAAAATTTTGAGATAGCTATTATGTTCAGCGCAGTCGGAAGGTCTAGAAATTATTTCTTTGAGGATGACAGCCCCCTCCCCACACACACAAATCGGTCAGCGCAAGGGCTGTAAGGTATGCGCCAGGGGCATGTAAGGTTCTTATGGAACGGGTGGTCGTATAAACTCCGGAGGGTGCTTATTGAATTGGAAGTCAGATGTTCCAGTTCCCTTTTTAAGAGTAAACAGAGATAGGAGGGCAATCACCCCTTCTCTCCAGCCCATTTATTTTCCAAACGCATCAAGTCAAAATTTTGAGACATTCATTTTGTTCAGCATAGCAGAACGGTCTAGCAACAATGTCTTTACGGATACTGAGTATGCCAACCGACCACAATCATCCAGTTGGCCCATTATGCTTTAAAACTAAATGCTGCTTTAAACGAAATTAAAAGGCATTGTATTTATGGTTGTCAAGAAAAAACCTCAGTAATATATCGAGAACGACTAGGGGTATTAAGTTAAAACTATTACTACTTCTGCTCTTACCATTTAAATAAATAAAAAGAGTGCAAGTGAATCCAGGCTGTCAAAGAGCATTGAGAGAATGTTTTGGGAATATAATTAAGTTTTATTTTCCAGATTAACTTCAGGTGCTATAAAATTAAATAATACTGTTTGTGTCAGGATTAAAAATTGTTGAAAAGGTTTCTTCAACATAAAACGAGCAACCCATACTATGATACTTATAGAACAAAACTGAAAAGACATACAATGTTATTTTTTCCATGAAAAGACTATGTCAATAAAAAAGGAAAACAAATTAATTTAGAAAACTTTTTCCACAATACAAGTTTTTCAGAGAAAAGTAAAGAGCTCCTCAAAGCCATGCATATTTGACAAAAATAGTCAAATAATCTTCCACGCGTAAGACTACCACAAACCACTATCTTTAAATACATGAAACTCAAAACTAAGAGAAATTACAATAAAAAGCCAAGTCAAACTCAAAACGAACTAAAGCTAACATGAGTAGGTCTGATAACCCCTATGCCTTCTCAAGACCAGAATACAAATTGCGCTTTACTGAAAACAAAATACGTTTGAAAAGTTTTCACCTTTCTTACTCTCATAAATGAAAAATTGTCAAAACCTTAAGGAAGGAATGTAAATATATGTCATTTAAATTGACAATCCACGGTTGTTTGTTCTTTTTTTTCAGTAAAGCGCAAATTGGGTTCTGGTCTTGAGAAGGTATAGGGGTTATCAGCCCTACTCATATTAGTTTTTGCTCGTTTTGAGTTTGACTTCTGTAAATGTTTCCACTTTTCTTACTTTCATACATAAAAAAATTATCAAAACTGTAAGGAATGGATCTCAGTATATGTCAATTAAACTAACAATCCACGGTCATTTGTTTTTTGTTTTTTTTTTCAGTAAAGCGCAAATTATGTTCTGGTTTGAGAAGGAATGGGGGTTATCAGCCCTACTCATGTTAAGTTTGCTTGTTTTGAGTTTGACTCTGCAATTTATTATAATTTTTGTTCGTTTTGAGTTTCATTTATTTATTAATAGTAATTTGTGGCAATTTTACGCTTGGAAGATTATTTGACTTTATTTCTGTCCATTCTTGGCTTAATGGTGCTCTCTACTTTTCTTTGAAAATCTTGTTTTGTGAAATTTTTTTTTTTAATTAATTACCAGAAATACAGCTTGAGTTGCAACATCTCAAACCCCAGAAAAGACGAGGATCACTCATTGAGCTTATCGCTAAAAATTAAAAATTACTTTAACTTCATTATTTTTTTTTATCACCTTGGTTAGATAGGTCTTTGAAGGGGCATCGGTTTTCCCCCAAATTTGTATGGGTTCCGAAAAAAGACATTGCAGTTTTCAATTTGTTTTTTCAACACTCCAGGTTTCTACGACCACCTGTTCTGTTTGATCAGGGGGAAAAAAGTAATAAAAATTGCCGTTCAATAAGTCAATGTTATCATATTGATTGATTAATTGATTGTAGACTATGATCGTTCAAAAATAAAATCATTTTTAGTTGTACTTTTATTTGTAGATTTATTTGTGCTGAGGAAAAATTGCTATTTTAAGAAGATTTTGTAGCTTAAGGATATTCTTACTTTTTTATAATACTTTCATTTTCCTCATTATTTACAAATTGGTTCTATTTTTGTATGTATCGCAAACTTCATCTTAAGGTTTTGCATAATTATTTTTTTGTGTGATACACCGGTGGCGATGATTTGTATGTGTATTTTTTCTATAGGCAGGTAGGTTCTACAGGGTTATAAAGGGTGGGGGACTTTGGGATAGTGCCCCTTCGCATAATTCCTTCAGTTCTAAGTATTTTCTCATAGTTTCTTAAACTTCATTAACCTATTTTTAGCCTTTTATAGAATTTTGGCTCTCCGTGAAACGCTATCGCCAATTCTATCGTGAAATGTTAGTTCATGAATATCTTGGTGGTTTTTGCCCGTATTATTTTGTCAAAATGTGAGCTAAGAAACTTAGACACTAGGAAGTATTGTAAAAATTGCAGGAAATTGCAATATTTGGAGCAATATTTGCAATATGATATAAATCTTATTGATTTTGAATGACATAGCTGTGCCAAAACTGAATTTTATTAGCAGTATGCATGTCATGTTAGCTGGGACTGACCAATCATAACTGGAATAAAACTGTTATAGCTGAAATTAAATACTTTATTCATTTATTTCTTCGGAGAAAAATCGATCTGTGTGAAAAGTTTATAAACTTAATATGTGTCTTGTTGAAAGATTGAGAAAGTGTCAGTACGGCTACATCTTCATTTCGATAATTTGAAGATTTGAGAAACATAACCACTTTAGTTTCACACATTTTATGGTAAAGAACTGTAAATAAGGAGCGACTTGGCACAAAAGTAACCAAAACTCTAAAAAACAGAACTTTGATTACAATTGATGCGTTAAATGAATTGGCTCTTCATGCTGATTCCAAACCTATAAAATTCATTAAGTTTAGTTTCACCCATCAAAAGGGAGGATCCTAAAAAAATCCACCTTATTTACGAAAAAAGGCGGGGACTCCCAAAGGTCAGGTGATCTTGTGAAAATCATACCATCAGATTCAGCATATAAGAGAACCCTACAAAAGAGGTTTCAAGTTCCTATCTACAAAAATGTGGAATTTCGTATTTTTGCCAGAAGAAAGATCACGAATGTGTGTTTGTTTCTTTGTTTATTTTTCTTAGGGGTGATCATATTAAGCCAATATGTCCAATTAGAAGACCGAGGGCTTATTAGAACATAAATTGAAAGTTCTAGTGCTCTTTTTGTTACAAAAAAGATTGGAGGGCAACTAGCCCCTATTCCACGCCTATTTTCCTCCAAGACTTCTGATCAAAATTTTGAGATGGCTAGTAGATTCAGCATAGTTGAAAGGCTCAATAAGTATACCTTTGAGAATGACAAGACTGCCCTATTCCCTGGAGAAGGGGCTTTAAGTTACATTACAGGGTGACCCAAAAAGATCCGTACTCATATTTTATTCGATAAAAATCCATTTTTTAACAAATATCCTTTCTGTTGCAGGACATGAAAGGTGAACCTTTGGATGATTGTTTGCATCTATAGTTGCCCCAAAAATGTCTTGGACCAATCAGCAGAAGATATTCTCCCTGGAGACCTATTTTGCGGCAAAATCATACCAGAGTGTACAAATTCAGTTTTGAAAACTTTTCCATTGTCGCAACCTTCCACCAAAATCACGATTGTTAGTTGGGTTACTAAGTTCAGTGAGCATGGGACTGTAGTGAACTTATTTTTTAAAGCCACAAGGGGAAGTTATTCAGGCAGGAAAGTGCAAGGAAAGAAGAAAACATTGCTGTAGTAAGGGACCACACTGTCCAATTAAACGTGAGAACACGCCACAGTGACTCCCATGTCATTCCGAGTTCTTGGCTGTGTCTACGCACTGATTTTCTAGGGCAGCGTCCTACTGAGTCCCTTACTGCTGCAATTTTTTCTTCTGTCCTTGCACTCCCTTGTCATTCCGATTTCTTGGCTGCGTCTATGCACTGATTTCCTAGGGTTGCATCCTACTGAGTCCCTCACTATAGCAATATTTTCCTCTTTTTCCAGCCTGAATAAGTTCCCCCTGTGGCTTTAGAACACAAGTCCACTACAGTCCCATGCTCACTGAACTTAGTAACCCAACTAACAATCGTTGATTTTGGTGGAAAGTTGCGACAATGGAAAAGTTTTCGAAACTGGATTTGTACACTCTGGTATGATTTTGTCGCAAAATGGGTCTCCAGGGAGAATATCTTCTGCTGATTGGTTCAAGACATTTTTGGGGCAACTATAGCTGCAAACGATCATCCAAAGGTTCACCTTTCATTTCCTGCAACAGAAAGGATATTTGTTAAAAAATAGAATTTTATCGAATAAAATATGGGTACGGATCTTTTTGGGTCACCCCTTATTCGTATATTGTTTACATATAGTATTTGTAAATGAGAAATATATGGGATTTTTGGGGGAGGGGTGGAGGAGAATGTTCCGTGGGAGAAATTTTCCATTGGGATTTTCCGGGATATGTTTTATAAAGGGGAAGTTAAAGGGGTTTCCTGGCACGATTTGAAAAACAATCAGATATTAAATTAAAAAAAAACAAAACAGTTTTTTCTAACTGAAGTAAGGAGCAACATTAAAATTTAAAGCGAAAAGAAATTACTGTGTATGTGATCGGGGAGGGGAGCTAATCCTTCCTCAATTCTCACTCTTTCACTTTTTGTCACAATTCTTTAAGAAAGACTGCTCAAATACAAGGAAAGTTGAATTTGAGTGAGCAGTATTTTTAAAGAGCTTTAAGACTTAAGGGTAAGAGCGAGGGTTGAGGAAGGGATATTCCCCTCATATACAGAATAATTTCTGTTCCTTTTAAGTTTTAATACTGCTCCTTACTTTCATTTGAATACACTAGTTTTTTTTTAAATATAAATTAAAATTAAAGTGAAAGTAAAAAGTGACACTAAAATTCAAAAGCAACAGAGATTATTTTGTAAATGAGGGAGACTTAACCACCACAACCCTTACTCTTTGCCCTAAAGTTTTACCAGTACTTTAAAGAAATTATTTTTGACTGCGACTAATATAGCAAGTGAGTTATTGACAGATTCTCTGTCTAAACGTCGAACGAACTATTTTATTGTTTAAAGCAAATGTGTATCAATATGCAAATATAAAAAAATACTCACTGTGAAAAATAATTTTTATTCCAATTGTCCATGTTCTGAGCATTTGTTCTTGAAGCATACTGTGAAAAAAGTTGAACTATACACTAAAGAGCAGTGAGGAGGGGAGGGGCTGTTTAACGTAGGGGCGGCTGCTTTTATTCACAGAATAATTTTTTCTTTCTGCTACCTTTCTTCTAATAGAATTTCGTTACTTATATCTTATAGCCACTACACTGAAGTTCTTAGTCTGGGCTGAGCATGATAGAGATAAACTCGTGTAGGTGTATTTTAATTAAATCTTTTATAGATAGACTTGGTATTTTGGTTAAGTTAGGTTAGAAGCAATTTAAATAGGATTTGATATAATGCATTCTGGGCGGCCTGATTTCTACAATTCTCTTTTGTAGTTTCCATAATTTTGTCACTAAAGTATTTTATTTTCGTCTTATTTATATATCAAACCGTTCGTGGTAACGAACTGTAGTAAAGAGCGACCCGGCTCAATAGTAACTGAAAATCTAAAAACCGGAATTTTGATACCAATACTTACATCAAAAGAATCATATTTTAATGCTGATTTTAAATATATAAGTTCATCAAGTTTAGTACTACCTATCAAAAGTTACGAGCCTGAGGAAATTTACCTTATTTAAGAAAATAGGGGGAAACACCCCTTGAAAGTCATAGAATCTTAACAAAAATCACACCACCAGATTCAGCATAACAGAAAGCCCTATTGTAGAAGTTCCAAGCTTCTATCTAAAAAAATATGATTTTTTTTTTTTTGCCACAAGACAGATCACGGATGCGTGTTTATTTTTTTGTGTTTTTTGTTTTCTTTTTTGCCCAGGGGTGATTGTATCGACCCAGTGGTCCTAGAAAGTCGCGAGAGAGCTCATTCTAACCAAAATTAAAAGTTCTAGTGCCCCTTTTAATTGACCGAAAAGATTGGAGTGCACCTAGGCCCCCTTCCACGCTCATTTTTCCCCAAAGTCACATGATCAAAATTCTGAGACCAAAAATCCGGATCAAAATTCAGTATAGTCAAAAAACCTAAAAACTATGTCTTTGGGGATGACTTACTCCCCCACGGTCCCCGTGAGAGGCCCCCCTGATAAAAAGAAAAGGAAGTAGAGAAAAAATACTAAGAAAACACGAAGCCTGGACCCTTCTTCGCGAGAAAAAAAAATGGTATACAAGTAGGCTTAAATAACAGGGTTTTATAAGTTCGTATTGGATACCATTCTTTTAGGATGGGACTTCATCTTTTTCTAAATTTTGCAAATTTGCTTACGCAAATGACTTAATGGGTAATTTTATGCTTAACAAAATGCTAAAGAACCCAGGCAGAAGAAAAAATGAGGATATTTCCAGTCAGTGAAAAAGCAAAAATACAATGTAAATATTATATTAAAAATAATGGTTAATGGTAAATAATGGCTAGGCAGACCTCTGCCTAGCCGTTCTCAGTGCAAATATAGAAAAATAATACAAGATCGTAAAAAAATCTCTAAAATAAATAAAAATAAACCCTAAAACCAACCACTAAAATGACAATATACCCTTTCCAATTAAAAGGTGAAAAGGTAACTGAATAAAAAAGGACTGGCAATATTTGCATTGCATTTTACTTTTCACTGGCTGGAAATATCCTCGTTTGTTCTTCTCCTTGAGTTTTTTTTTTCATCTTGTCATTTTTCGTTATTATGGTCTTCGAAATTGTTTAGGCTCAACGCATATTAGATATTTAGATCGAAATGAAAAAATATTTTTGTAGACATGTTTTTCAAGCTTCCTTTTTTGGAATTCGATAATTATCAAAATGGGTTGCTCTTTACTTATCGTTCTCTACTGTGAATAGTTTAACAGTTTGCCTGAAGGATCTTTGAATCAATCTACAATAAACTTGAGGTTTCTTTGCCTAGATGGAGGATATCGACCCCAGCCCGCATCAACGGACCAAAGTCGTTACTAATGAGTTTTTTTTTTCAGCCAAATATTTACTCAAGCTACATATTCATCCATGAAATGATGTGTTCTGATATTTGGGGATAAGAGATTGGCCGACAAAGGTCAATCTACGATCAGTTTAATAAAAAAATAGTAGATTTGAACTTAATCTTAATTAAGTATTTTTTCTTTTAGATATTGTGGACAGCGTTATCTGTAGCTCTTGGCGTGGAGGTTAAAGGAGAGATAATAAGAGGGTTACCTTGCATTAAAAGACTTAATCAACTGTTCTGTCCAACTGCCGGGAATCGATACCCTACGTAAGTAAATCATCCTTATTATGGCTTGTGTTACTCATTAGGGTAACTCAGAACAAGACTTAAATGCATGTCATGTTGATATACTGAGCCCACGTCTTGCCGACGCACTTCATCTCAGGTCAATAATAGTCTTTCGAACAATGCCAGTGTCTTACACTAGCATGCAAGATTGAAAACGCGTCTTACGTTAGCTTGAAAAAGTGGACATCATTATCGAAAAGTACCCATCTATCGGAACAAACTTGGCGAAAGGGACATTCAGGAGCATACGCATAATTTACTAAATGGTGAGGAAAAAGAAAACAAGTAGGTGAAATAAACAAATGTTAGACGAAATAAAAAAAGCAAAATTCTAGACATTCTGAGACGGAAGGAACGAGAATCAAAGCCGAAAACATCCTCTGCATATCTAACGAGAGAAATTAGACAATTACTATATTTTAAATAAATTTATTTCAGTTGGTTATGTATGAAAAGATGAACTGTGAGGGATGTCATCCCTCTCTCCAGATTGCTTTTTGCCATTACAAACCTAGATACAGTCAATTTCCATGAAATTACTTTCACGTAGGTACATCATTTTGCTTTCAGGGGAATTGCTTCATTCATTCATTAAATGTTGAGTCTGGGAAGAAAACCTCAATAACTTGTATTCTACAGAAAAACAATTTGAGGATGTTTTTCGATCTGTATAGCTTTGTATAAAGATTATATTTATTGTGTTACTCAAAGGAATGGTCCGGATAAAGCGTTCAGGAAAGGAAAAAATACTACTTTTCATCAAATTATGTAATTTTTTGACATAACATTGACCAAATATGTTAAATTAATTCAATAGCTCTTAAACTTCTAATTACTCTGAATGACTATAAATTTATCGAACCATTGGCTGCTAACATGACTGTCGAAACAATCCTCGCTATTCCTTATGTTAGTTGCCAGCGACCGAGCGACGTCAAATAATTCGCTCAGAGACAGAGTGCCTGCGCCTGGAGACCGAGTCCCAAATTCCCAAAAGTTGATTCTAGCACCCCTAGGGGTGCAAATATGCTCTTATGAGGATTACGAACGTGGTTCAATGGTACCGTTTTTGTTCCTACTTTTTTTTCTTGGTCCAACGCGGTGCCTTTTGAATTTTTTTGCACAGCAAAATTTTTCGCTACATTTTGGTTTTACTTACTCCTTTCTGACTCGGATATCTGTTCAAATTTTACTTTATCACACATTTCCTTCTTGTTGCGGCAAATTTTTAACCTGCTATTCAGATGGTACAAATTATTCTCTTGCGGTACAACTATAAACGGAAAACTGGTACAATTTATTTCAAAACATTGGCAACGCTGGCTTTCATACACAGATGTGCTCTTATTTTTAGATACTCAGGTACGTTTATCGCATTAAAACCCATCCAATAGATAGATAGATACGTGTATTTTAAAGCCAAATATACAACCATAAACACAGTTCAATAACATAAACGAAAGACACAATTAACATAAAGTTTAATCAGCGATCATCATAAAACGCGTAAATGAAACACTGCATCAAGCTAATACTAGTACTTAATACTTGAAAAAAAGGTCCTTGACAAGAAAACTTAACACTCGGAAAAAGACGTAAATAAAATATTTCATTTACTTTATACTGAGATTTTATTATTTAATTATTTATTTATAATTTTTTTTATTTAACAAAATTTCCAGATACCTTGCTACTCTACAAATAAACTTAGGTGACGTACTACAGGGTGACCCAAAAAGATTCGTACCCATATTTTATTCGATAAAATTCTATTTTTTAACAAATATCCTTTCTGTTGCAGGACATGACAGGTGAACACTTGGATGATCGTTTGCAGCTACAGTTGCCCCAAAAATGTCTTCGACCAATCAGCAGAAAATATTCTCCCTGGAGACCTATTTTGCGACAAAATCATACCAGAGAGTACAAATTCAGTTTCGAAAACTTTTCCATTGTCGCAACTTTCCACCAAAATCAACGATTGTTAGTTGGTTACGAAGTTTAGAGAGCATTGGACTGTTGTAGACTTATGTTCTAAAGCCACAGGGGGAACTTATTCAGGCTGGAAAAAGAGGAAAATATTGCTACAGTAAGGGACTTAGTAGGATGCAACCCTAGGAAATCAGTGCATAGACACAGCCAAGAACTCGGAATGACAAGGGAGTACAAGGACATGCAAGGAATGCAAGGACAGAAGAAAAACTTGCTGCAGTAAGGGACTCAGTAAGACGCTGCCCTAGAAAATCAGTGCGTAGACACAGCCAAGAACTCGGAATGACAAGGGAGTGCAAGGGCATGCAAGAAATGCAATGACAGAAGAAAAACTTGCTGCAGTAAGGGACTCAGTAGGACGCTGCCCTAGAAAATCAGTGCGTAGACACAGCCAAGAACTTGGAATGACAAGGGATTCACTGTGGCGTGTTCTCACGTTTAATTGGACAGTGTAGTCCCTCACTACAGCAATGTTTTCTTCTTTCCTTGTACTCTCTTTCCTGGCTGAATAAGTTCCCCCTGTGGCTTTAAAAAATAAGTCCACTACAGTCCCATGCTCACTGAACTTCGTAACCCAACTAACAATCGTGATTTTGGTGGAAAGTTGCGACAATGGAAAAGTTTTCAAAACTGAGTTTGTACACTCTGGTATGATTTTGTCGCAAAATAGGTCTCCAGGGAGAATATCTTCTGCTGATTGGTCCTAGACAGTTTGGGGCAACTATAGCTGCAAACAATCATCCAAAGGTTCACCTTTCATGTCCTGCAACAGAAAGCCATTAAAAAATGGATTTTTGTCGAATAAAATATTGGTACGGATCTTTTTGGGTCACCCTGTATTTAAGACACCTAGAAATATCAACTCTTTATTTCCAAGTATCCCTTCCCATACGGTAGAGAGCCCCTGGCACCGGCTTAAGCAATGCCCTAAATAATCCTCTTTAACTCTGCAAAGCGGGCAAGTATATCTGTCTTCATTGGAATATCTATCTTTAGAATATCTTATAAATCTTGCACTAATTGGCAGGCAGTTAGCCCTCAGCTGCATCCACAACGTCAAATATCTAGTAGGTAAATCCAGCTTAGAGTAGAACTCCTGCCCATAAGCCACCTTAACATCCTTATAAAACTTTAATGTTTCTGATTTTTTTTTTATCTCCTCACTCCATTTTTGAATCGTTTCATACTCTAGTACTAATTTCGTTCTGGCTACCGCGTTTCGTGTAAAAAAAGGGAAAATATTTAACTCTAAAGGACTTCAAGTAAGGACAGATCAGCTATTTTTGCTATGTCTAGTCCATTTCAACTAAGTTTTGAAGATTTATGAAGATAGTTCTTATGACCGAACATTTCAGTTCTACATAATCATGAAAGCTGCCAATAACAACTAGAATTGAAACAAATTATTGGCATATAAAACATCGATAAAAATTTAATATTATGATCATGCCTCCGAGAGTACACATTGAGTGTTAAGAACCCTAAGATCCATAGGGTAGTCAAGGGGGATATCATCCATGAAATCAAAATGGATTTCTGAAGTCTTAGCATCAAATAATAAAAATTTAAGTACTTAATATATGTTCCTTTTTCTTATAACAAGATGAAGTGGAAACAATTTTTTCCAATGACAAATTTCACCATACTTAAGAAAATGATGATACATATATTTGTAATTTTTTTGGCTTTGTTTTGGATTTTTCACTGCATCAAGTTTGTACTCAAGTTTGCTTCTTTTTGTACTGGTTGGGCTTACTCTTTAAAGCTCAGAAAATTGTAACTATGTCTAAAATTTCAGAGACAAAATCGAAAAATTTATTGACGACAACAAAGCGTTAATCCGAAGAATGTATGGAGAGTTTCAAACAAATCCAAACGATAATAGGAGAAGCTCAAGAGAAAAAAGAAGCGATGTTTTTCCAGACTTCACAACAGAAGAAGATGAGATTGAGATAGATCATGATTATTCAACTTTATCATCCATGTTCAAAAACAGATCAAAACGTCAAGCAAAACCCTCCTCAAAGTAAGTAGCCTTTTCAAAATTTTAGGCTTACTTCAAAATGCAATGCTTAAGATATAATTACTTAACACTTACTTGCCACTAGTTGTTTCATTAGTGTTCAAAAACAAGAACGGTGAATCTTATTCATGGATTCAAAACAATTCTTATGTCTGCATTAAATTAGGCGAGTAATTCATGAATTCAAAACAATTCTTATGTTTGTGTTAAATTAGGCGAGTATTTGCCTGTCTCGTACTTAAAGAAGCAGTAAAAGTGTTTAAGCCAGGGTTGCCGCCAAGTGAAAAAAGTCATAGATTTTAGTAATTATTAGTGATTTATTTCGATAATCTAGTGATTTAAGTACTGATTTAGTGATTTTTTTTTGATTAGGCAACATTAAAAATCACTATAAATACTGATAAATAACTAGGCATGGCAACCCTGGCTCAAGCTAGAAAATTGAAATTGCTTATAAGCTATCTTCAAAGAATGGGAAATGAAAGTCTCCAAAATTATGAATGAGAAAAAGAATCTAGTGTCTTGAATCGGAAAAAGATCATAGTAGCCAATTCATTACCTGAAATAACTGACAAATAACGCCATTGGTTAAGGGAAGACCAAATTTCTGAAGGGATTAAAACTGATTTATTTCTAGAACATAGCTATGAACATTACGAGGGCTATGTCAACAAGAAAAATCTCAAGATAGTCCAAATTAAATATATTGTTATATAATATATTTGAATAGACCATCCTCGTTTGCTTTGCTTTGATTCAGTATCTTAATTCAACTGCATTACAGACGCCTTTTAATGTGAGCTTTTTCCTAATTGAAATATTATATAGATGACACTGCGCAATAAGACAACTTGTGCTTTTTAACATTACGTTATGCTCTAGGCTAAGAGATATGTATACGGTGCTTCTTGATTTTTTAAAACTGTTTTAATTTTTTTATTTTAGCTGAATTTCCAACCCAAAAGAAAAGAAAAAAATTAAGAAGAAAATAAAAGAATGAAAAAAAGCAACAAAATTTACATAGAAAATTTACCCCCCCCCCAATAAAAGAGTTTTTTGAGACAACGGTGTTGTTTCTTATCAATTAATTATCAATAACAAAGCCTTCATTTTCAGGACAGACTCGTGTGAATCTACTGTTGAGGTTGTGACACCATTTTGGGCCGCAAACAGTTCAGGGAAAATTCGAGCAGTTGTTAATACACAACATTTTGAACAGGCAATACATCAAGAAGTTTGTCAGTAAGTATCCTATAACAGTATATAAATTTATAAATTAATATTAATTAAAAATAAATTAATTTTATTAACAAATAACTTAAATTAATAAAAAATAACTAATTAATAAAAAAACTAAAAAAAATAATTAATAAATTAAATAGATTTAAAAATTTAAATTAATAAAAAATAATTAATGAAAATAATATTAATTAAAAATAAATTAATATTAATATGTATATAAATTTATATATCATACTATAAACTAATATGAATCAAGATTTTGCTTTTGCCAATAATATATCAATCATCATTAGTGAAATTTTCACCTCGCTTTATTATCCGGGATTTGTACACACATCTCCATTTTGCTATTCTAAAAAATAATGTATTAAAGTATATGATTATTTATCGTAAGGTTGTAAATAGCTTGTATGGTGTGGCGGGTTGTGTGGCCTGTGCCCTCTCCACAAAGCAGTATTTTGTATTTTAAAGATATAATCTTTAATCTTTTAAATATTTCTGAATAATCCATTCATTTTGACGCGTTTATTTGTTCCTCCCCCCCCATGATATAATTCTGTTTTTAGGCTTGTGATTTGATTCAAGAAAAATTTATATTTTTATCTTGAGTGTTTAAAAAAAAAACACTGGGAAGTCCCCAGTATTCTATATTTTCACTGGAAGTATAAACATTCTATAAATATACCTTGATATCCTTGACTTTTCTTTGAGAATCAGTAAATAGCTCAAGAACAAAATATTTTAGTAACAAATTTGCATTTTAGATAGAGTTTAACACGCCTTGCATGTTGGCCTTTACGCATGAAAAATCATGTGGCTCACAGGAGGCCTATATAAGTGAAATTCAAGGTAGCCGAAAATCTTTAGATTTAAGATCCAATGATCCTTCCGTATTTTCTGCAAAGGAAAAGATAGCCATTGGTGATGAAGTCTATTTTTTGTCTACTGCAAAACTATATTAAATGCGTCCAAGTGCTTTCTGAATATTTCGAATACGTCACCATTAATAATTGTTGTCAGTACAATTGACTTTTTCAGCAAAGAGACCCTATGAAATACATTCAGAAAATTTTGTTGACTTTAAGTTACTGAGGGGAGTTGAAGATGTTCGTCATTTGAAACATCTTCCAAATAAATTTTTGTTTCTTTTATATCAAGACTAGTCAGTTTTGATTTTTTTTCATGGTTATAGGAAGGGTGTGCGAAAGCACAGGGTGGTTGGCACCCAGCCCCCCATTGCACTTCCTGGCTGAAGGGCCAAGAAACGGAGATCAGCACCGCCGGTAAGGATTGTAAAGTCTAATGCCGTATCCTTTTTTTATGCTCCTTTTTTTTATGTTTTATGGGCTATTAAATTTTACTCCAATTTTAAACGTGTCGGAGTTGTAGAAAATACAATGGTAAGGAGTATCTCTCTCTCTCTCTTTCTCTCTCCTTTTTGTTTTCGAAATTTTACTGTTTGTGAGTAAATATTTAAATGGTATGTGCACTTTCCCCCTATTTTAAAGGCCATGAAGCCTTTGTGGGGATAAGTGCATGATTAGGTGTCTCTTGATATATATATATATATATATATATATATATATATATATATATATATATATATATATATATATATATATATATATATATATATGACCGAGTAATTGAAATGTGCTTCCAACGGGTTTACAGGTGACTGAACAGCAATTTAAGAACGCATTGAAGAAGTTTTTTTGGAGGGGAGAAAGATGGATAATAGTTTGTGTTTTTTTTTTCGGAAGAGAGAGATTAGTTTTTGATTTGAATAATTTTTTGTAGTAATTCTTTTTTGTAATAAAGTCATTCAGATTAAATTATGGATATTAATTGTTATAGTCGTCCGTATTCAGAGCTTTGTTTCTTCTTAGACTCTTACTTGTTAAATGATTAAATGGTGTCTTTAAAAAAAGTTTAGTTCAAAGTTAGTTCTGTAATGAAAATAGAAATAAATTAAAAGAAGTTATTGTTACAAGTAGACATAAGGAAAAGAAAGAAAAGAAGCAAAAATCTTCAACCTTCCTTCAATGAAGTCTGCCAAAAGAATGGATGTACATTTGTTTCTTTTTTAATATAGATTTTGAAAATCTTTTCTTCTTGGTATTCAGGAGAAGTAATAGAATCTGTTATAGTTCATCTTGGCTCTCAGGAGACCTGAAGTTAGCCGATTCATGTTTAATAAAAAAATCTTTGCAAAAGTAAATTTAATAATCGTAAATATATTTCAAATGCTTAGTTCTAGATAAAATAGTGGAAAATACTTGATGCTAAAGCACCAAATATTAATGTTGTGGTTCGGAATAGAATGCTAAACAAAGTAAAAGATTGAGAGGGAGAAATGGAGAGAGAAAAAGAGAGAGGGGAATAAAAAAAGAAAAAGAGAGGTAGAGAGAGAGAGTGAGGAAATGAGGTTGATAGAGAGAATGCAGAAGAAAGATAAAAAGATTCAGAGAGGGAGGGAGATAGAAAGAGAAGGGATCGTTAACTTTATTTATTAAAAATCAATCCAATCCGTTTAAATCTCTTATTTTAACGACCATGTATGAAGTAATTGACTACAAAAAAAAAAAAAAAAAAAAAAAAATCAAGTCATAATAGAGATGTGACTTGGAGAGTTACCATGGAGATTTTCTTGTCTGAGATTGGGCTAAGAACCTTGGCTTATATTTTAGGACTGAAGACAGAAAAAAAATGTAGAGGATTATGTGACTAGATTTAGGTTAGACATAATTGACGAATTACATCCAATTTGAAATTTCTAGATGTAAATAAAATACTTAACGATAATTACTTTTCGCATTTATTTTGTTAAAAGAAACTGTTATATATAGTGCCTTTTGTAATGAAGGAAAAATAATTTTTGAAATATTTTTAATCTTTGTTGTAGCGGTAGATGCAACCTAGTTTAATCTTTGTTGTAGGGGTAGATACAACCTAGTAAATCGTGGTTGGTGCAGTAGCTGCTAATTAAGAAAATCTAGATCTATGGCTACCCCCTGTTTTGGGTATATTTGCTCAATATTGTTCTTTTTTTTATCTTCATAAATAAAAATCTAAAAAATCCTTGTCCCCCCCCCTACATTTTTGTGAATCGGCACCACTGAATCCATATGTGATCAAACATTGTTTACAGGAAGGCAGCTACAAAAAGGTGTAGTGGGGAATGTACCTGCGAGCAGAAATACAAGTGGCACAGACTTCTAGCCTATGATCCAGACAATGACTGCAAAGGAATTTTTATGGACTGGTTTCTTTTTCCGTCGTGTTGTGTGTGTAGGTGTTCTGGACCTTAAGGAATAGAGGTCTAAGTTGTTTAAGTGTTCAGAACTTAAGAACAAGCTATTCTAGTGAAAAATATCTTGCCAGTGTTGACTTAGATATGGATCGATTACATAATTGGTATACTTACGCAAATTTACATAATATCATAACTGTTGCAGTTTTTAACGATGTGTTTTGAATCACCAGGTTGCAGTGAATGTGGCTATAAGCTTTTTTTGTGGAATATGGGTAATGTGACTACTTGCTGGGCAATGCAAACATTGAAAATAGCGGCTATTGAACAAAAGTTTATCCCTTAGTTGGTATACGCATTTTTATTTATTTCTATCAACTTAGGTCAAAATAAGGAGATAAATGCAACAAACAATATTTAATATTTAGTGAGTTCAGAGAAATCTCAAGAACTTGTTTTATTTCACTGCTGTATGTTCCGACTTTTGAATAACCCCAAATAACTGTATTATTGACAAACTTAGCCATGTAAATGTGTTTTTCACCTTTTTATATTGTTTATTTTGCATAATTATTCAAATTGAACTTTCATGGTTAAAATAAGACTTTAGATCTTATCCATAGAGACTTGTCAAGGTGGAGTATACTTTGAGAAGTATCATTTTAGTAAAACATATTTTTTTAATATGGAAAAATGAATATATCAAGATTGAAATGTTGGCCTTGTCGAGAATTGTCTATAATATAGTGCTCTAATTATGGCCAATGTCCTGGTATATAGTGTTAATGTATTACTTGCAGTATAAGTAGGTTTTTTGGATGGGGAATTTATATCTTGGTTGTGGTAATTCATTAGACATTACGTGTGGCATCACTTGTGAGATATTACACAAATTGAATGTTATGCATTATACAACTAAAGAAGTTAAACGACCCAGTCTATTCTTTTTTTGTACCGAATTTCGTTCATAGTTTATTAAAAGCCAAAATATCATAAGCCTCTTTGTTTGCTTGAAAAACATAAGGAAACTGGTTTCAAAGTCTCACTTCTCTATCTCAGGGTCCTGGAAAACTTTTGTGTAACATTTTGACAGACTTTGACAACCAAACAACATTTTTTTGCTGTTTTCTTATTCGCTTTGCTGTAAAAGATGTATGTAGCAACTGGCCGTCTCTCAGTTAATTTACACGAACTGTAATTCTATTTCTTCGTAGAAAATCCCCATCAGAAAAATATTCTTCCTAGTCTTCCCCTCACCCAAAAATGTATGCATATTTTCCATTAAAAAATACTATGAAATAAATACCATGCGTGCACAATGGACAAATCTTAAAACTTAAAGACCTTTCCCCTGGGCTGTGGGTGGGGGTCATGTAAGATAAGATAAGATAAGATTTATTCATCACGAAACACACATACAATATTACATTTTACTATTTCCCCAAAGGCTCTTTGGCCTGTAAAAAAGGGGAAAATGAACGAGCCACTTACTCAGAGAAGAAAAAAAATAATCACTTACTCACAGAGAGAAGAGCAAAAAGGAGAAGAGAGGAAAGTATAAATAAAATGAAAAACTATAGAAAACAAAACTAAATAGACTAATAGATTGAACAGACTAAATTAATTAAGTAGATCTGTAGATAAAATAGACTCCAATGAAATAATCAGGAAATATATATGCATACATACACGCATATACACATATAAAAAGGGATAAAATAATTTCTAAGAAGCCAATGAATTTTTAATAATTTTTTTGAACAAACCGAATGAGTGGCACCTTCGAGCTGATTCGGGCAACTTATTCCATACAATATAACTCGCAATTAAAGGATTAAAGTCTGACCTTACACAAGGAGTAAAAGGAACTTGAATATGATTTTCGGTATTGCGAAGATTATAATTATTCTGATCAGAGGTGAAAGATGGCTGAACATTTAGGGGACGGGGGAGGTCACCATGAAGCTGAGAAAAAGTAAAACACGCACACGAAAGAATATACAGTGACTCGAGATCAAGTAACGGGATAACTCTTGAACGGTTAGTTTCCTTAATGAGGTTTCTAGCTTTATTATAAACCTTAGAAAGTGGTTTTAACAGTGAAGGAAAGGTTGACATCCATACTATTGGACAGTAGGAAACGTAAGATCGGATCAAGGAGTGAAAAAGGATTTCCAAAATTGATCCAGGGAAAATATGTTTGAGTTTCCTTAAAATACCGAGACTCCTGCATATCTTCATTTTAATCAAATCAATGTGACGCTTGAAAGACAAATTTTCATCAACAAGAATGCCCAAACAAACGAACATATCGATCTTTAGATCATTAATCGATCATTAACGATCGTTTGGATGTTAAATCCAAACGTACAGTTATTGGGCTTTTCAACTATGATGAACAAAATGTCTATCTCAAAATTTTGATCGTGCGATTTTGGGAAAAGGGGGCGGGGGAGGGGGTCTAGTTGGCCTCTAATCATTTGGGTCACTTAAAAAAATTGAGCAAGAACTTCTAATTTCTGTATGAATGAGCCCTCTCACGATGTTACAGAGCCACTTGGTCGATACAATCACCCCTGGGGAAAAAAACATGCATTTGTGATCTTTCTACTGGCAAAAAATACAAAATTCCATATTTTTGCAGATAGCAGCTTGAAACTTCAACAATAGGGTTTTTGGATACGCTTAATCTGATAATGTTATAGAGTTAATAAGATTCCATGACTTTTAGGGGGTGTTTCCTCCTTTTTTCGAAAATCAGGCGAATTTTCTCAGGCTCGTAGCCTTTATTAGGTATGACTAAACTTAATGAAACTTATATATTGGAAATCTACAAAATAAGCCCATTCCTTTCATATATGTATTGGTATCAAAATTCCGTCTTTTAGAGTTTCGGTTACTATTGAGCGGGGTCGCTCCTTATTTACAGTTTCCACAAACTTTATGACTTAACTCAATAATTTTCACAATCAAGGGAGGGAACCCATTAGACAGGTTCGAGTCAAGGAGATAGAAAAAAATCTTCTAAGGACCATTGGCTACAGAATACATATTTTTCGTAGGTGGATACGCTAAACAAAATCAGCTTGATCCTCGTAAAATAATACCCTGACTATGTCACTATCTTCAATCAGCAATATACATATCCTAACTATGTCTATTTGTAAAGAAGTTGCTTATTTTGCCACCAGACAGAACCTGTATATCGAAAAATATTTTAATATGACACACTAAAATAAAATAAAATCTGCTAATGACTTCAGAATCATCATAGCTCAAACAAAGGAATCGAAACATATTAGTTTGCTTTGTCAAATTTGACAAAGCTTACAAATTAAAAACAATACAGTTAACAATTCCCACTGTTTATTTTTGAAATCTGTACACATAAGTCTCCCATCAGTAGTGTAGCTGGACGAGGTGTAAATGAACTCCTTCTGAAAGTCCTACACTCCATTTTAAGCCTCCTCTTTCGCTCTAAATAACGACTACGCTTACAATGAGCTGGACAAAATCAGAACTGTCTTCGGCACTTGTGCTATCTATTAATTTTTGCAAGGAATATTTTATTACTGCTACTACTAACAGCACCTCACTGCAGCTCCTAGCTGCCTGAGGCCAACACCTCTACGCACGACCATCCTAAATTCCAGTTTATTTGAAACATGTCTCCTTACACTCTCCCAAGAAGCATCAAGTTCCCTCATAAATTTCCTTATGACCTCCTCCCACCTCATTCGGGGACGATTTGCTTTTTGTTTGGCCCTAGATAATTGACAGAAAAAGGAGAATCTTTGGCACTGTGTTATCCGTCATCCGCTGAATGTTTCCTAGCTATCTCAACCTTCCTGTCATTACAACCCTAGAAAGCGTGATAAAACAACATTTTTTGAACAGTTTACTGCTTGAAACACGGTCAGTCAGACGGACAAAAGATACCCAAAACTGTCCATTAGCGATTCCTCTGGAAAGCATCCAGCAAATCCTTTTATGTCTTTCGGACCGCCAACATTTCAGTACCACTGTTCCCTTTAGCTTCCAACATCATCATCTTGTTTCACAGAATTATCCTCCTATTCTTCCAAACTTTCTTCAACTATGAAAAAACACCCTGGGTCTTGGCTATTCTACTTTTGGCATCTTCACAGCATCCACAGTCTTTGCTAAGAATGCTACCTAGGTAAACGAGCTATCCACTTGGTCGATCTTCCAAATACACAACATCACTTAGACTTATTCCAGACCAAGCAAAATACTCTTCTGAAAATTAATTTTCAAACCTATTCTTGCACCCTAAATTCTCAAGAGCTCAAAAAGAAAACATTCATTTTTCTAACATTTTTATCTGGGACAATCAGCTTGATCTATGTCTTTCAGAGTTTTATTTTCCCATTTGATTCTGTGCTCTCTCATAGCCTTTGACATGCTCCTTAGGACAAAGTCCTTCACAATGATCCTTATAAACTGGGATAGGACGCAACCCTGCTAAATTCCTAATCCAACACGAAACCATCTATTAACCTCCTCTCCTACCTTAACCACAGCAATATCTCGAGGTAAGAACTGATCACCGACCATAAAGATTGCCACTTCGTTGATAGTTTGAGCATTGTATCTACGCACATGCTCAGCAGTAGGCGCTTTGTCAGTGGAAATAACAATTTTATGCGTATCAGTAGGCATCAGTTCGATCCTTACTTGAGGACGTCAATCCTCAAACATACAAAAATACATACAACTTATCTATCTATCTATCTATCTATCTATATATATATATATATATATATATATATATAAATATATATATATATATATATATATATATATATATATATATATATATATATATATATATATATATATATATGTATATATATATATATATATATATATATATATATATATATATATATATATATATATATATATATATAAAAATAAGTTGTCTGTCTGTGTGTCTGTCTGTCTGTCAGGTGACGTCATGTTTCTGTGTCGACTGAAGTCATGAAGTTACTTGTCGTCATTTTTGCTATGACGGTGACGTCATTAACGGTATTTAAGACATTTGTTCACGGAAAAATGTTTAATTGTAAAATGACTAAAGAACCTACAATGGCAACAGCCGAGGAAGCTGCTCAAAGAGTTTATGCCAAAAAACTTGCTGCTGATAGAGAAAATAAGAAAATGATAGCGATGATGATTGGGTTTGGGATTCCAACCCAATCAATGCCTACCAGATTTAAGTTAAAAAAACAAAGGTTCGTCGATATGTACTTCATAGTGACGCGGAAAAATAAAGAAGAAAAAAAAACTGAAAAAAGAAAAAAGGTAAAAAACTAAAAAAAACTAAAAAGAAAAAAAACTCAAAGAGAAATTACAGACCGGGACACAAATGACGACCGAGACAGAGGGAATATAAGTGACGACCGGGAACCTCAAAGAGAAATTACAGACTGGGACACCCGGACATAAATCACGACCGGGACACAGGGAATATAAATGACGACCGGGACACAGGGACACAACTACAACGGGGACGCCGGGGGCACAGGCGGGATATATAAATGACGACCGGGACACAGGGATTGTTCGAATAGAAATTACAGACCGGGACACCGGGACACAAATGACGACCGGGACGCCGGGACACAGGGAATATAAATGACGACCGGGACACTCAAAGAGAAATTACAAACTGGGACACCGGGACACAAATGACGACCGGGACACAGGGAATATAAATGACGACCGGGACACAGGGACACATCATTAGAATAATGAGGTATAGATCTGAATACGGATTGTTTTTCCCATGGACAATTATATGTTGCATGTTCAAGAGTCAGTAAACCTGACAATCTATTTATATGCACAGACAATGGGACAGCGAAGAATGTTGTATATTCGCATGTTTTACGTAGTTAAAAACATATATTTATATCTATCTCTATTCACAGGTGGGACACAGGGACACAACTACAATGGCGCATAACTAATATGGCGCGTAACGACTTACGCGCGCGGGGGGGCTTGGGGGGGGGCACGAAGCGCCCCTCCAACTAGGTGTTGGGGTGGCGCGAAGCGTCACCCCAACAGCTAGTATATATATATATATATATATATATATATATATATATATATATATATATATATATATATATATATATATATATATATATATATATATATATATATAAATAAGTTGTATGTATGTTTGACGACTGACGTCATTATAAGGATTGAGCATTATGACGTCATTATAAGTTGCCATCATTATAAGTATATAAGGCTTTGTATATGACGCCATTATAAGTATATAAGGCTTGAGATTCAAAGGAAATATTTAGTACTAGCTGTTGGGGTGGCGCTTCGCGCCACCCCAACACCTAGTTGGTGGGGCGCTTCGCACCCCCCCCAAGCCCCCCGCGCGCGTAAGTCGTTACGCACCATATTAGTTACGCGCCATTGTAGTTGTGTCCCTGTGTCCCACCTGTGAATATAGATAGATTTATATATGTGTTTCAAACTACGTAAAAATTGCGAATATACAACATTTTTGGCTTTCCCACTACTGGGAGCTTTCCGTTTCCAATTGCCAGCAATTGATCTGAAAATGTTTGACCAGAGTCATCGTTTTGCAATCGGACACGCATATTTGTAGTTAATTTTAATATTTTTACGTGTGCCCATAAATTAGAATTTTTCAGGCAAGCATTCATTTCGTCTGCAGGAGTTAAACTACGTAAAAATTTCGAATATACAACATTCTTGGCTTTCCCATTGTCTGTGCATATACAAAGCCGTATGTACTAATAATGACGTCATATGCAAACGCTCTGTTTACAAACAAACAAACATGCATACACACAACTTGTTTTTATATAGATAGATAGATAGATAGATACAATACAAATTAACTGCGTAAAACTTGCGAATATACAACATTTTTCGCTGTCCAATTGTCGCTGCATATAAATAGATTGTCAGGTTTACCGACCCTCGAACATGCAACGCACAATTGTCCATGGGAAAAACAATCAGTATTAAGATCTATACCACATTTTTCTAATGATTGACCTTGAGCTTTGTTAATAGTGATTGCAAATGCTAATCGAATTGGGAATTGCAATCTTTTAAATTGAAAAGGCAGATCCGTTGGAATCATGGGAATGCGAGGAATAAGAACAGCCTCACTCTCAAAAGGCCCTGTCAAGATTGTGGCCTCTATTAGGTTTTCCATTGTTTTTTTTTACGGCAAGTCGCGTGCCATTGCAAAACTTTGGTGGGTTGATATTTCTTAAAAGTATTATTGGTACGCCTATTTTTAGTTGTAGCACGTGTGGTGGAAACCCTGAAAGATCTATGGAATTTAAAATTCAGATGGATAATTAACCGCTTCACTTGGCTCCAAAACTGTGTCGACTGACTTGTAAAGGACTGCCTGGTCTCGAATCTTGGTCAAAACAATATTGTTGATTTCGTGGACGTCTATATTTTTGGGTGCGAGAATCGCTCTTTCACTTAGCCATTTATTATTTTTATAATTTTTTAGAATATTCGGAAATACTTTTTCAATCAATTCATCTTTGGACGTCACTAAATTACAGAGATCAGCAGGTAGTTGTATACGTCCTGAAATTGAGTCTATCGTATCATAAATGTCTTTTTGTTCCGCATACGACAATAGATCATTCGTACTGTAACTTTTTTCACGATCCAATTCTACACATGTCGAAACAGCAGCGATACGGTTAGGTGAAGGCATTCCCAAATCCTGAAGAGGTTTGTTTGCCATACGTACGCACAAATCTTCTATAATAACTAAAGTTATTTTATGAATTTATGATGTAAAATCAAAAGTCATATCTGACGTCTCTAACTGTTTTCGATGGAGTATATCTTCGGACATTTTTGACTTATATTTTCCCATAACTCTGTAGGAGCTGATGGAGAGCAAGTTGTTAAAATGATGCCAAACAATGCACGAATTTGACTTGGGGTTGACGTTTCGCACTAATGGGGAATATGGAACAACCCACTGGTTATCTACTTCGATGGTGGTACCGTTGCCATTGTAGGTTCTTCAGTCATTTTACAATTAGAAATTTCTCTTTCAACGGTCTTCTTACAATTAAAAATTTATCTTTGAACGATATTCTTAAATACCTGTGTCCTGGTCGTCATTTATATTCCCTGTGTCCCGGTCGTCATTTGTGTCCCGGTATCCCAGTCTGTAATTTCTCTTTGAGTGTCCCGGTCGTTATTTATATTCCCTCTGTCCCGGTCGTCATTTGTGTCCCGGTCTGTAATTTCTCTTTGAGTGTTTTTTCTTTTTAGTATTTTTTAGTTTTTTACATTTTTCTTTTTTCAGTTTTCTTTTTCTTCTTTATTTTTCAGCTTCACTATGAAATACATATCGCCGAACCTTTGTTTTTTTAACTAAAATCTGGTAGGCATTGATGACCTTATCCAAGTCAAAATCCCAAACCCAATCATCATCGCTATCATTTTCAGTTTTGATATGTTTTGACTCTCGCAGTCCAGGTGGATCTTCATCTAACTGCGTGGTTTTGCGTCCTTTAGCCTCAAGCCTGTTTCCTTGCTGTTCTTTTGATTCCTCGGCACGCTTTCTTTTCTGAATTTCTCTATCAGCAGCAAGTTTTTTGGCATAGACTCTTTGAGCATCTTCATCGGCTTTTGCCATTGTAAGTTCATCAGTCATTTTAAACTTAAACATTAACAGATTTCTACGTGAACATATATGTCTTAAATATCTTTAATGACGTCACCGTCATAGCAAAAATGACGACAACTAACTTAATGACGTCAGCCGACACAGAAACAAGACGTCACCTGATCCACAGAAAGACACACAGACAGACAACTTATTTTTATATATATAGATATATCCTACAATGGCAGAAGAAACAGCCGACGAAGTGGCTCAAAGATATAATGCCAAAAGGCTCGCAACTAAAGAACGCAAAACCGTGCAGCTAGGTGAAAATCAACCTTGACAGCAAGAATCAAAACATATTAAAACTGAAAATGATAGCGATGATGATTGGGTTTGGGATTTAGACTTGGATAAGGTCATCAATGCCTACCAGATTTTAGTTAAAAAAAACAAAGGTTCGGCGATATATATTTCATAATGACGAAAAACAAGCCGAGGTAAAACAAACCAAAAAATTGAAAGTGATAGGGATGATTAAAAAAAATGACGTTGAAAAGACTACCGTTTTCTAGTTGCAACATCTTTATCACAAAAATAATAATTTAGTGTTTCTGTTCAAAACAGCAATTGAACTGATGCCTACTGATACGCATAAAATTGTTATTTTCGCTGATATAGCGCCTACTGCTGAACACGTGCGTAGATACAATGCTCCAACTATCAACAAAGTGGCAATCGTTTTGGTCGGTGAAATGCAAAACAAACAACATTTAATCTTTAGTGGGTTCAGAGAAATCTCAAGAACTTGTTTTATTTCACTGCTGTATGTTCCGACTTTTGAATAACCCCAAACAACTGTATAATTGACAAACTTAGCCATCTAAATGTGTTTTTCACCTTTTTATATTGTTTATTTTGCATAAATATTCAAATTGAACTTGCATGGTTAAAATAAGACTTTAGATCTTATCCATAGAGACTTGTCTAGGTGGAGTATACTTTGAGAAGTATCATTTTAGTAAAACATATTTTTTTTAAATATCTTTATAAGTCTCTACTAAAAAATGAATATATCAAGATTGAAATGTTGGCCTTGTCGAGAATTGTCTATAATATAGTTCTCTAATTATGGCCAATGTCCTGGTATATAGTAATAATGCATTACTTGCAGTATAAGTAGTTTTTTTGGATGAGGAATTTATATCTTGGTTGTATTTAATTCATTAGACATTACGTGTGGCATCACGTGTGAGATATTATACAAATTGAATGTTATGCATTATACAACTAAAGAAGTTAAACGACCCAGTCTATTCTTTTTTTTTGTACTGAATTTCGTTCATAGTTTATTAATAGCCAAAATATCATAAGCCTCTTTGTTTGCTTGAAAAATGAAAGGAAACTGGTTTCAAAGTCTCACTTCTCTATCTAAGGGTCCTGGAAAACTTTTGCGTAACATTTTGACAGACTTTGACAGCCAAACATCATTTTTCTGGCTTTTTTTTTGCTGTTTTCTTATTCGCTTTGCTGTACCAAATTTCGTTTATTAAGAGCCAAAATATCATAAGCCTCTTTGTATGCTTGAAAAACGTAAGGAAATTGGTTTCAATGTCTCACTTCTCTATCTCAATGTCCTGGAAAACTTTTGTGTAACATTGTAACAGACTTTGACAACCAAACAACATTTTTTTTTGCTTTTTTTGCTGTTTTCTTATTCGCTTTGCTGTAAAAGATGTATGTAGCAACCGTCTTTTTCTAAGTTAATTTACACGAACTGAAATACTATTTAATTTTACAAAAACATTTTATCCCCGACAGACTTAAGAGAATTAAATGAATTGGGAACAAAGAAAATCAAAAAGAGCGCTTATTTTTCGTTTTCTAAACGAAGAATTCTTAGGAGGCTCCTCAAAAGACAAGAAAAGGCTTTATCGTTAGGAAGCTTCCAGATCGTATATTTTAGTTGTATTCTCAGTGAAATTTATAATACAATTTCCAATCATTTTGTAAATATTCTTTCGTGGTTCTTAACAAGGGATGTTTAATATATATACTAATGTGACAGTTTCAAGCAGGCATAAGCACATGGGCTTTGGATTCTCATGAAATAAAATTCTCATGAGGTTGTACTGAAGAATCGATTTTGGCAGATATCTTAATATTATTTTTAAGCACTATGCACCGTACTGAATCACCAAAAGCTCCAAAAAGTTTGGGTGCATGCTTAGGCCTACATTTTGTTTATTAAATTCTGACGATACATAGCTATTTGCCATACTTTTTTAGCAGTTTATTGATTTTGTTTATACGAGTTTATGTTTACTTTTAGCTGTATACGCAATTTTTTTTTTAATTGTGAAAATCTTATCGTTTTACTGTATAAATTGTTTATAGTTTTTTTGTTTTTTTTTAAGGAGCTTTGGGTTAGTGAAGTTGAAAAGTGTGTGATGTTTGGCTGAGTAAACACAGACATCTAACTTTTGGTGTGTTTAAATGATTGTTTCATAAAATAAAATTCCTTTCCATGAGTCGTTTTTTTTTCAGGTAATTTTTTCAGATAAAATACGATACAAACAACTTGAATTGAAGGGTCTAGGATCACATTGAAAATATAGGCCTACCATGTATTATTGCAATCACTTGATGCCACTTTTTTACCCTCAATAATATTTAATATATATTTACAGGGAGGTATAACTATTAAAGGACACATTAATGTACGGAAGAATCTCATAAATATATGTCCATCAAAATTCAGTATTTACACAACGTTCTCCCAATCTCCTATATTTTTCAAAGTTTTTCCCCTCTCCAGAAAATTTCTCCCCAACTCCACAATGAGCTCTTGAAGCCGTACTTGGATGCGTGTGTTGATGCTACTCAGGAAAACATCAGATGCACTTCACGAACAGAAATGGTTTAACAACTGGTTACTGAAAATTCAATCACTAGGATTGTCTTTGTTTCTACCTCTGGATACAAAAAACCTAGGTCAATATTTTTAGGTGTGATCTCAGCCCCCCTAATGTGTCATCCAGATATGGCAGCTAGGATAAAGACGTAAAAAACAACTCACAGTAGGACAAAGTGCCTAAGCAGGCACAATGCTAATTTGTATCAGTTTCTTAGTTATATTAAATAAAAAATAAGCTTTTTACAACTGAAAGTGAGGAGAAACATTAAAACATAACACGAGCAGAAATTTTTACGTATATGAAGGAGGTTTTCCCCCTCCTCAACACCTCACTTCTTACGCTAAAATCTTTTAGTATTTTAAAAAAGGTTCTTTTGTTCTAATTAAACGACTTTTGTGTTTCAAGAGTCATTCTTAAGGAATTCGAACAAAATTATAAACTCTAGCGTAAATACCGAGGTATTGAGGAGGGAGCAACTCCCTTCATATATGTAATGATTTCTGTCGTTTTATGTTTCAATGTTGCTCCTTACTTCTAGTTGAAAATCCTTGTTTTTTTTATAATTCAATTTCTGATCGTTCGTTAGATAATACCAGGAAATCTGGCCTCACCTCCACGAAGGAATCCCTTTCAATGGAAGTATCCTCTAGATAATTCAATCCTGGGGAAATTTTATCCCGGACAATTACCGTCAACAAATCAACGCGTAAAATTGAGACTGAAAAGAGAAAGCAAGGCATATAAAAGTAATTTTGTACAGAAATTCTGGCAAATTCCCCCACTGAATAATTTTTCTTGACAATTTTACCCCCTTGAAACTTCACTCCCCATGGAAAATTTATCCGTAGAAAAACCCCCGTCAGAAGAATATTCTTCCTATTCGGGCCCCTTCACCCGAAAATGTATGCATATTTCCCATTAAAAAATACTATGCGTGCACAATGGACAAATCTTAAAACTTGAAGACCTTTCCTCTGGGCTGTGAGTGGGGGTCATGTTAAATCCAAACGTACAGTTATTGGGCTTTTCAACTATGATGAACAAAATGCCTATCTCAAAAATTTTGATCGTACGATTTTGGGAAAAGGAGGGCGGGGGAGGGGGTCTAGTTGGCCTCTAATCATTTGGATCACTTGAAAATGGAGCAATTTCGTTTACTTCTTTTGTTCTACTTTTGGCATCTTCACAGCATCCACAGTCTTTCGTAAGAATGCTACCTAGGTAAACGAAGCTATCCACTTGGTGGATCTTACAAACACACAACATCACTTAGACTCATTCCCAGACCAAGCAAAATACTCTTCTTAACATTAATTTTCACCCCAATACCTAGTTGGTGGGGGCGCTTCACGCCCCCCAAGCCCACCCCCGCGCGCGTAAGTCGTTACGCGCCATATTAGTTACGTGCCATTGTAGTTGTGTCCCTATGTCCCACTCAATTCACGGCATTTTAAAATATAATTTTCTTCATCCTGCCGAATCATTAGTCTATAGGAATAATAATGCATTGCACTGCATTTCTTATTCATTTCTTTGTTAGTGGCTGGATTCATCAATTTAATATTAAAGTGATAGCCGTCGGCTCCATCCCAAAAAATGAAAGGATATTGTAGGGCATCGTAGCATCGATGAGTTTCAGCAATTCTTAACAACTGAGCGTTTCGCTTATGAAGAATAATATCTCGAGGTAAAAACTGATCACCGACCATAACGATTGCCACTTCGTCGATAGTTGGAGCATTGTATCTATGCACATGTTGGCCAGGAGGCGTTTTGTCAGCGGAAATAACAATTTTATTTGTATCAGTAGGCATCAAATCGATGGCTGTTTTGAACAGACATACTAAATTATTATTTTCGTGAAAAACATGTTGCAATTGGGAAACGATTGTCCTTTCAAATTTGGGAGAAATTTCGCAACGTGCTTGAAGAAAATTTGGTCTATTTGTAGAGTCTATTTGGCATAGACTCTTTGAGCAGCTTTTTGAGCACTTTCAACATAATTATTCCAAGTAGACATCTTCTAATTTTTACTAATTCGTGACGAGTTGAAGTCACGCGTTGAATAGCAGGAACCTAACAAAAAACAAAACTAATTCTAAAATATTCAGGTAATTTTCTATTTTGAAATAAAAACTAAAAATTATTGCTCTGACAACATAAATATTTTTGATGTTTACATAATAGCTTTATTGGTTCTGGACTGAAAACTAAATATATATATATATATATATATATATATATATATATATATATATATATATATATATATATATATATATATATATATATATATATATATATATAAAAATAAGTTGTTTGTGGGTTATGTCTGTCTGTCGAGTGACGTCGTGTTTGTCCGCATATGACGTCTGAATTATTTCACACTAATACAAAAAAAGAAAAAAAAACTAAAAAAGGTAAAAACTACAAAAAAAAACTAAAAAGAAAAAAAAAACTAAAAAAGCTAAAAAACTAAAAAGAAACTAAAAAAGGTAAAAAACTAAAAAAAAAAACTGAAAAAACTAAAAAAAAGGCAAAAACTAAAAAAAACTAAAAACTAATAAAAAAAACTAAAAAAGCTAAAAAAAAACTAAAAAAAAATAAAAAAAAGGTAAAAAACTAAAAAAAACTAAAAACTAAAAAAGAAAAAAACTAAAAAAAAGGATAAAACTGAAAAATAAAAGAGAAAAAGAAAACTAAAAAAATATAAATAAAAATAAAAAAAAAGATAAAAACTACAAAAAAAAAACAAAAAGAAAAAACGAAAAAAAAACTAAAAAAGCTAAAAAAACGGTAAAAACCAATAAAAAAACTAAAAAGAAAAAAAGGAAAAAAAAACTAAATTTTTTTTCATCATATAATATGACGTCTGAATTATTTCATCATATACCAATTCAAAAACGAATGTATTCACGCCGATGTAGCTGAGATGATAAGGCGTTATGTTCCAGGTTCTAGGTTCAAGAGGTTCCAGGTTCGAACCTTGGCTTTAGCATTAATATAAAAGAAGCAAAAATCTAAAGAAGGTAAAAACTACAAAAAAAAACTAAAAAGAGAAAAAAATCTAAAAAAGCTTAAAAACTAAAAAAAAAAATCTAAAAAAGCTTAAAAACTAAAAAAAAACTAAAAAAAAGCTAAAAAACTAAAAAACTAAAAAACTAAAAAACTAAAAAAAGGTAAAAACTAAAAGAACTAAAAAAGAAAAAAAAACTAAGAAAAGGAAAAAACTGAAAAATAAAGGAGAAAAAGAAAACTAAAAAAATAAAAATAAAAATAAAAAACTAAAAAGATAAAAACTTCAAAAAAACTAAAAAGAAAAAAGAAAAAAAACTAAAAAACCTAAAAAAAGGTAAAAACCAATAAAAAAAATAAAAAGAAAAAAAGGGAAAAAATTAAAAATTTATTTCATCATATACCAATTCAAAAACGAATGTATATACAGACCGGGACATCGGGGCACAAATGACGACCGAGACACCGGGATGACGACCGGGATACAGGGAATATAAATGACGACCGGGACGCAGGGACACAACTACAACGGTGACGCCGGGGGCACAGGGGGGATATATAAATGACGACGGGGACACAGGCAATGATCGATTAGCAATCACCATCAGCAAAGCTCAAGGGCAATCATTAGAATCATGAGGTATAGATCTGAATATGGATTATTTTTCCCATGGACAATTATATGTTGCATGTTCAAGAGTCGGTAAACCTGACAATCTATTTATATGCACAGACAATGGGGCAGCGAAGAATGTTGTATGTTCACAAGTTTTACGTCATTAAAAACATATCTATATATCTATATATATAAAAATGACGTCATGTTTGTGTGTCGACTGACATCATGTTTGTTGATTGACGAAATTACACACCGGGACATCGGGACACAAATGACGACCGGGACACCGGAACATCTATATATATAAAAATAAGTTGTCTGTGTGTCTGTGTTTCGAGTGACGTCATGTTTGTGTGTCGACTGACGTCATCTTTGTTGATTGACGAAATTACACACCGAGACATCGGGACACAAATAACGACCGGGACACCGGGACATAGGCAATACAAATGACGATCGGGACACAAGGAATGTTCGATTAGCAATCACTATCAACAAAGCACCGGGACACAAATGACGACCGGGACACAGGGAATATAAATAACGACCAGGACACTCAAAGAGAAATTACAGACCGGGACACCGGAACACAAATGACGACCGAGACAAAAATGACGACCGGGACACCGCGACACAGGGAATATAAATGACGACCGCGACACTCAAAGAGAAATTACAGACTTGGACACCGGGACACAAATGACGACCGGGACACCGGGAAACAACAACAACGGGGACGCCGGGGGGCACAGGGGGATATATAAAAGACGACAGGGACACTGGGAATGTTCGATTAGCAATCACCATCAACAAAGCTCAAGGGCAATCATTAGAATAATGAGGTATAGATCTGAATACAGATTGTTTTTCCCATGGACAGTTAAATGTTGCTTGTTCAAGAGTCGTTAAACCTGACAATCTATTTATATGCACAGACACTGGGACAGCCAAGAATGTTGTACATTCGCAAGTTTTACGTAGTAAATATATATATATATATATATATATATATATATATATATATATATATATATATATATATATATATATATATATATATATATATATATATATATATATATATATATATATATATATATATATATATATATATATATATATATATATATATATATATATATATATTCAGAGGTGGGACACAGGGACACAACTACAATGGCGCGTAACTGATATGGCGCGTAACGACTTGTGTGAGCGGCGGGGGGCATGGGGGGAGGGGGTGCGAAGCGCCCCCACCAACTAGGTGTTGGGGTGGCACGAAGCGCCACCCCAACAGCTAATATATATATATATATATATATATATATATATATATATATATATATATATATATATATATATATATATATATATATATATATATATATATATATATATATATATATATATATATATATATATATATATATATATATATATATATATATATATATATATATATATTTTTTTAACGACATAAAACTTGCGAATATACAACATTCTTCGCTGTCCCATTGTCTGTAAATATAAATAGATTGTCATATATATATATATATATATATATATATATATATATATATATATATATATATATATATATATATATATATATATATATATATATATATATATATATATATATATATATATATATATATATATATATATATATATATATATATATATATATATGTTTTTAACGACATAAAACTTGCGAATATACAACATTCTTCGCTGTCCCATTGTCTGTAAATATAAATAGATTGTCAGGTTTACCGACTCTTGAACATGCAACATATAATTGTCCATGGGAAAAACAATCCGTATTCAGATCTATAACTCATTATTCTAATGATTGCCCTTGAGCTTTGTTGATGGTGATTGCTAATCAAACATTCCCTGTGTCCCCATCGTCATTTATGTATCCCCCTGTGCCCCCCAGCGTCCCCGTTGTGGTTGTATCCCTGTGTCCCAGTCGTATTTATAGTCGACAAACATGACGTCAGTCGACACACAAACATGACGTCAGTCGACACACACGTCCCAGACGTCATTTATGTCCCGGTGTCCCAGTCTGTAATTTTTCTTTGAGTGTCCCGGTCGTCATTTATATTCCCTGTGTCCCGGTCTGTATATACATTCGTTTTGAATTGGTATATGATGAAATATATTTTTTGTTTTTTGCCTTTTTTTCTTTTTAGTTTTTTCTTACCTTTTTTAGCTTTTTAGTTTTTTTTTATTTTTAGTTTTTTTGTAGTTTTTACCTTTTTTAGTTTATTTTTATTTTATTTTTTCCTCCTTTATTTTTCAGTTTCACAAACATGACGTCAGTCGACACACACGTCCCAGTCGTCATTTGTGTCCCGGTGTCCCAGTCTGTAATTTTTCTTTGAGTTTCCCGGTTGTCATTTATATTCCCTGTGTCCCGGTCTGTATATACATTCGTTTTTGAATTGGTATATGATGAAATCATTTTTTTGTTTTTTGCCTTTTTTTCTTTTTAGTTTTTTTTTGTTTTTTCCTTTTTTTAGCTTTTTAGTTTGTTTTCTTTTTTCTTTTTAGTTTTTATGTAGTTTTTACCTTTGTTAGTTTTTTCTTTCTTTTTCTATTTTACTTTTCAGTTTCACAAACATGACGTCAGTCGACATACACGTCCCAGTCGTCATTTGTGTCCCGGTGTCCCAGTCTGTAATTTTTCTTTGAGTGTCCCGGTCGTCATTTATATTCCCTGTGTCCCTGTGTCTGTATATACATTCGTTTTTGAATTGGTATATGATGAAATAATTTTTTAGTTTTTTGCCTTTTTTTCTTTTTATTTTTTTTTGTTTTTACCTTTTTTTAGCTTTTTAGTTTTTTTTTCTTTTTTCTTTTTAGTTTTTGTGTAGTTTTTTCCTTTTTTATTTTTTTTTATTTTTTTTTTTTTTAGTTTTCTTTTTTTCCTTTATTTTTCAGTTTTTTTCCTTTTTTTTCTTTTTCAGTTTTTAGTTTTTTTATTAGTTTTTAGTTTTTTTCTTTTTAGTTTTTTTGCTGTTTTTACCCTTTTTCAGTTTTTTAGTTTTTTCTTTTTTAGTTTTTAGTTATTTACCTTTTTTTAGTTTTTTTAGTTTTTTAGCTTTTTAGTTTTTTTTAGTAGTTTTTACCTGTTTTTTTTATTTTCTTTATTTTTTTATTTTTTTTTATTCTTTTGTATTAATGCTAAAACCAAGGTTCGAACCTGGAACCTCTCGGACGTAGAACCTGGAACATAACGCTTTACCAACTCAGCTACTTCGGCTTGAATACATTTACCTTTTTATTTTTTTTTTATTTTTTTTTATTTTTTTGTTTTCTTTTTCTCCTTTATTTGTCAGTTTTTTCCTTTTTTAGCTTTTTTTCTTTTTCAGTTTTTTGTGTTTTTAGTTTTTTTATTAGTTTTTAGTTTTTACCTTTTTTTAGTTTTTTAGTTTCTTTTTTTTTTAGTTTTTAGTTTTTTTACCTTTTTTTTAAGTTTTTTAGCTTTTTTAGTATTTTTAGTATTTTCTTTTTAGTTTTTTTTTGCAGTTTTTACCTTTTTTAGATTTTCTTCTTCTTTTGTATTAATGCTAAAGCCATGGTTCCAACCTGGAACCTCTCGGACCTAGAACCTGGAACATACCGCTTTACCAACTCAAAAGAATCAAAAGAACAGTAAGGAAAGAGGCTTGAGGCTGATAGAGAAAGAAAGAACAGAAAGCGTGCCGAGGAATCAAAAGAACAGCAAGGAAACAGGCTTGAGGCTGATAGAGAAAATAAATAAATTCCTCGGCACGCTTTCTGTTCTTTCTTTCTCTATCAGCCTCAAGCCTCTTTCCTTACTGTTCTTTTGATTCCTCGGCACGCTTTCTGTTCTTTCTTTCTCTATCAGCCTCAAGCCTGTTTCCTTGCTGTTCTTTTGATTCCTCGGAACGCTTTCTTTTCTGACTTTCTCTATCAGCAGCAAGTTTTTTGGCATAGACTCTTTGAGCATCTTCATCGGCTTTTGCCATGGTAAGTTCATCAGTCATTGTAAACTTAAACATTAATAGATTTCTACGTGAACATATGTCTTAAATATCTTGAATGACGTCACCGTCAAAGCAAAAATGACGACAACTAATTTCATGACGTCAGTCAACACAGAAACATGACGTCACCTGATCCACAGACAGACACACAGACAGACAACTTATCTATATATATATATATAGATATCTATATTCACAGGTGGGACATAGGGACACAACTACAATGGCGCGTAACTAATATGGCGCGTAACGACTTACGCGCGCGGCGGGGGCTTGGGGGGGGGCTGCGAAGCGCCCCCACCAACTAGGAGTTGGGGTGGCGCGAAGCGCCACCCCAACAGCTAGTATATATATATATATATATATATATATATATATATATATATATATATATATATATATATATATATATATATATATATATATATATATATATATATATATATATATATATATATATATATATATATATATATATATATATATATATATATATATATACATTTAACTACGTAAAACTTGGGAATATACAATATTCTTGGCTGTCCCATTGTCTGTGCATATAAATAGATTGTCAGGTTTACCGACTCTTGTACATGCAACATATAATTGTCCATGGGAAAAACAATCTGTATTCAGATCTATACCTCATTGTTCTAATGATTGCTCTTGAGCATTGTTGATGGTGATTGCTAATCGAACATTCCCTGTGTCCCCGTCGTCATTTATATATCCTCCTTTGCCCCCGGCGTCCCCGTTGTAGTGGTTTCGCTGTTTCCCGGTCTTCATTTGTGTCCCGGTGTCCCAGTCTGTAATTTCTCTTTGACTGTCCCGGTGTCATTTAAATTTCCTGTGTCCCGGCCGTCATTTGTGTCCCGGTGTCCCGGTCTGTAATTTCGTCAGTCGACAAACATGACGTCAGTCGACACACAAACATGACGTCACTCGACAAACACACAGACAACTTATTCTTATAGATTCCTCGTCACGCCATCTTTTTTCACTTTCTCTTTTAGCAGCAAGTCTGGTTTCGCGTTGTTCTTGTGATTCCTCTTCACGCTTTCTGTTCTTACTTTCTCTATCAGCCGCAAGCCTGTTTTCTTGCTGTTCTTGTGACTCCTCGGCACGCCTTCTTTTTTCACTTTCTCTTTTAGCAGCAAGTCTGGTTTCGCGTTGCTCTTGTGATTCCTCGGCACGCTTTCTTTCCTTACTTTCTCTATCAGCAGCAAGTTTTTTGGCATAGACTCTTTGAGCAGCTTCCTCGGCTGTTGACATTGTAGGTTCTTCAGTCATTTTACAATGAAACATTTTTCCGTGAACGAATGTCTTAAATACCTTTAATGACGTCATCGTCATAATGACGAATTGACAACCTGATGACATAACGTCATAATGACGACCTGATGACATGACGTCACTCGACACACAGACACACAGACAACTTATTTTTATATATATAGATAGATATAGATAAGTTGTCTGTCTATCGGTTGAGTGACGTCATTTTATGACTTCTGAACTATTTCATCATATACCAATTCAAAAACGAATGTATTCAAGCCGAAGTAGCTGAGTTGGTAAAGCGGTAGGTTCCAGGTTCTAGGTCCGAGAGGTTCCAGGTTGGAACCATGGCTTTAGCATTAATACAAAAGAAGAAGAAAATCTAAAAAAGGTAAAAACTGCAAAAAAAACTAAAAAGAAAATACTAAAAATACTAAAAAAGCTAAAAAACTTAAAAAAAAGGTAAAAAAACTAAAAACTAAAAAAAAAAGAAACTAAAAAACTAAAAAAAGGTAAAAACTAAAAACTAATAAAAAAACTAAAAACACAAAAAACTGAAAAAGAAAAAAAGCTAAAAAAGGAAAAAACTGACAAATAAAGGAGAAAAAGAAAACAAAAAAATAAAAAAAAATAAAAAAAAAATAAAAAGGTAAATGTATTCAAGCCGAAGTAGCTGAGTTGGTAAAGCGTTATGTTCCAGGTTCTACGTCCGAGAGGTTCCAGGTTCGAACCTTGGTTTTAGCATTAATACAAAAGAATAAAAAAAAATAAAAAAATAAAGAAAATAAAAAAAACAGGTAAAAACTACTAAAAAAAACTAAAAAGCTAAAAAACTAAAAAAACTAAAAAAAGGTAAATAACTAAAAACTAAAAAAGAAAAAACTAAAAAACTGAAAAAGGGTAAAAACAGCAAAAAAACTAAAAAGAAAAAAACTAAAAACTAATAAAAAAACTAAAAACTGAAAAAGAAAAAAAAGGAAAAAAACTGAAAAATAAAGGAAAAAAAGAAAACTAAAAAAAAAAATAAAAAAAAATAAAAAAGGTAAAAACTACATAAAAACTAAAAAGAAAAAAGAAAAAAAAACTAAAAAGCTAAAAAAAGGTAAAAACAAAAAAAAATAAAAAGAAAAAAAGGCAAAAAACTAAAAAATTATTTCATCATATACCAATTCAAAAACGAATGTATATACAGACACAGGGACACAGGGAATATAAATGACGACCGGGACACTCAAAGAAAAATTACAGACTGGGACACCGGGACACAAATGACGACTGGGACGTGTATGTCGACTGACGTCATGTTTGTGAAACTGAAAAGTAAAATAGAAAAAGAAAGAAAAAAACTAACAAAGGTAAAAACTACATAAAAACTAAAAAGAAAAAAGAAAACAAACTAAAAAGCTAAAAAAAGGAAAAAACAAAAAAAAACTAAAAAGAAAAAAAGGCAAAAAACAAAAAAATGATTTCATCATATACCAATTCAAAAACGAATGTATATACAGACCGGGACACAGGGAATATAAATGACGACCGGGAAACTCAAAGAAAAATTACAGACTGGGACACCAGGACACAAATGACGACTGGGACGTGTGTGTCGACTGACGTCATGTTTGTGAAACTGAAAAATAAAGGAGGAAAAAATAAAATAAAAATAAACTAAAAAAGGTAAAAACTACAAAAAAACTAAAAATAAAAAAAAACTAAAAAGCTAAAAAAGGTAAGAAAAAACTAAAAAGAAAAAAAGGCAAAAAACAAAAAATATATTTCATCATATACCAATTCAAAACGAATGTATATACAGACCGGGACACAGGGAATATAAATGACGACCGGGACACTCAAAGAAAAATTACAGACTGGGACACCGGGACATAAATGACGTCTGGGACGTGTGTGTCGACTGACGTCATGTTTGTGTGTTGACTGACGTCATGTTTGTCGACTATAAATACGACTGGGACACAGGGATACAACCACAACGGGGACGCTGGGGGGCACAGGGGGATACATAAATGACGATGGGGACACAGGGAATGTTTGATTAGCAATCACCATCAACAAAGCTCAAGGGCAATCATTAGAATAATGAGTTATAGATCTGAATACGGATTGTTTTTCCCATGGACAATTATATGTTGCATGTTCAAGAGTCGGTAAACCTGACAATCTATTTATATTTACAGACAATGGGACAGCGAAGAATGTTGTATATTCGCAAGTTTTATGTCGTTAAAAACATATATATATATATATATATATATATATATATATATATATATATATATATATATATATATATATATATATATATATATATATATATATATATATATATATATATATATATATATATATATATATATATATATATATATATATATATATATATATATATATATATATATATATATATATGACAATCTATTTATATTTACAGACAATGGGACAGCGAAGAATGTTGTATATTCGCAAGTTTTATGTCGTTAAAAAAAAATATATATATATATATATATATATATATATATATATATATATATATATATATATATATATATATATATATATATATATATATATATATATATATATATATATATATATATATATATATATATATATATATATATATATATATATATATATATATATATATATATATATATATATATATATATATATATATATATATATTAGCTGTTGGGGTGGCGCTTCGTGCCACCCCAACACCTAGTTGGTGGGGGCGCTTCGCACCCCTTCCCCCCATGCCCCCCGCCGCTCACACAAGTCGTTACGCGCCATATCAGTTACGCGCCATTGTAGTTGTGTCCCTGTGTCCCACCTCTGAATATATATATATATATATATATATATATATATATATATATATATATATATATATATATATATATATATATATATATATATATATATATATATATATATTTACTACGTAAAACTTGCGAATGTACAACATTCTTGGCTGTCCCAGTGTCTGTGCATATAAATAGATTGTCAGGTTTAACGACTCTTGAACAAGCAACATTTAACTGTCCATGGGAAAAACAATCTGTATTCAGATCTATACCTCATTATTCTAATGATTGCCCTTGAGCTTTGTTGATGGTGATTGCTAATCGAACATTCCCAGTGTCCCTGTCGTCTTTTATATATCCCCCTGTGCCCCCCGGCGTCCCCGTTGTTGTTGTCTCCCAGTGTCCCGGTCGTCATTTGTGTCCCGGTGTCCAAGTCTGTAATTTCTCTTTGAGTGTCGCGGTCGTCATTTATATTCCCTGTGTCGCGGTGTCCCGGTCGTCATTTTTGTCTCGGTCGTCATTTGTGTTCCGGTGTCCCGCTCTGTAATTTCTCTTTGAGTGTCCTGGTCGTTATTTATATTCCCTGTGTCCCGGTCGTCATTTGTGTCCCGGTGCTTTGTTGATAGTGATTGCTAATCGAACATTCCTTGTGTCCCGATCGTCATTTGTATTGCCTATGTCCCGGTGTCCCGGTCGTTATTTGTGTCCCGATGTCTCGGTGTGTAATTTCGTCAATCAACAAAGATGACGTCAGTCGACACACAAACATGACGTCACTCGAAACACAGACACACAGACAACTTATTTTTATATATATAGATGTTCCGGTGTCCCGGTCGTCATTTGTGTCCCGATGTCCCGGTGTGTAATTTCGTCAATCAACAAACATGATGTCAGTCGACACACAAACATGACGTCACTCAACACACACACACACACACGGACAACTTATTTTTATTTATATATATATATATGTATATATATATATATATATATATATATATATATATATATATATATATATATATATATATATATATATATATATATATATATATATATATATATATACTACTACTACTACTAATAACTCACTGCAGCACCAAGCCGCCTGAGGCCAACACAGCTACGCACGCTCCTCCTCCAACCTAATCTATTTAAAGCCTCCCTCTTTACACCCTCCCAGGAAGTTCCCATTTCCTTTAAATCCTTATTTATGACATCCTCCCAACCCAGACAAGGACGACCTGCTTTCCGTGTAGCCCCAGACGGTTGGCCAAAAAGGACAATCTTTGGTAATCTGTCATCCTTCATCCGTAGAACGTGGCCTAGCCATCTCAACCTTTCTTTCATTATAGCCCCAGAAAGCGGGATTGAACCACACTTTTCGTACAACCTACTGTTTGAAATACGGTCAGTCAGCCGGGTACCCAGAACAATCCGTAGGCAATTTCTCTGGAAAACATCTAGTAAATTTTCATCTGCTTTTCGGAGTGTCCATGCTTCAGAGCCATATTTGACCACTGTCATCACTGTAGCTTCCAATATTCTAATCTTGGTTTGTAGGCTTATCTTTCTATTTTTCCAAACTTTTTTTAACTGTGAAAAAACACCCTGAGCTTTAGCTATTCTACTTTTAACATCTTCACTGCTCCCACCATCTTTACTAATAATACTACCAAGGTAACTGAAGCTCCCAACCTGATCAATTTTTTCGTTACCTAAGGTCACCTGTTCATCTTCACTTATTCCTAACCTTAGTGACTTAGTCTTCTTAACATTAATTTTCAAGCCTATTTTAGCACCTTGAACTCGTAAAACCTCTAAAAATTCATTCATTTTGCTCACACTTTCATCTAATATGCTTAAATCATCAGCATAATCTAAGTCCAGGACAAAAAACAATTAGATTCTGACATAGTTCCAGTAAGGAAAGTCTTCAATGGCTCTGGTGGTGCAGCCCTTGTGATTCCCCGGCACGCTTTCTTTTCTTACTTTCTCTATCAGCAGCAAGCCTGATTTCTTGATGTTCTTGTGATTCCTCGGCACGCCTTCTTTTTTCACTTTCTCTTTTAGCAGCAAGTCTGCTTTCGCGTTGCTCTGAAGGTTCCTCGGCACGCTTTCTGTTCTTTCTTTCTCTATCAGCCTCAAGCCTGTTTCCTTGCTGTTCTTTTGATTCCTCGGCACGCTTTCTTTTCTGACTTTCTCTATCAGCAGCAAGTTTTTCGGCATACACTCTTTGAGCATCTTCATCGGCTTTTGCCATTGTAAGTTCATCAGTCATTTTAAACTTAAACATTAATAGATTTCTACTTGAACATATGTCTTATATATCTTTAATGACGTCACCGTCAAAGCAAAAATGACGACAACTAACTTCATGATTAAATATCTTTAATGACGTCACTGTCATAGCAAAAATGACGACAACTAATTTCATGACGTCAGTCAACACAGAAACATGACGTCACCTGATCCACAGACAGACACACAGACAGATAACTTATTTATATATATATATCTATACTAGCTGTTGGGGTGGCGCTTCGCGCCACCCCAACACCTAGTTGGTGGGGGCGCTTCGCGCCCCCCCCCAAGCCCCCCGCGCGCGTAAGTCGTTACGCGCCATAATAGTTACGCGCCATTGTAGTTGTGTCCCTATGTCCCACGAAAAACTTGCGAATATACAACATTCTTTGCTGTCCCATTGTCTGTGCATATAAATAGATTGTCAGGTTTACCGACTCTTGAACATGCAACATGTAATGGTCCATGGGAAAACAATCCGTATTCAGATCTATACCTCATGATTCTAATGATTGCCCTTGAGCTTTGTTGATGGTGATTGCTAATCGACCATTCCCTGAGTCGCCATCGTCATTTATATATCCCCCTGTGCATCCCGGCGTCCCCTTTGTAGTTATGTCCCTGTGTCCCGGTCGTCATTTATATTCCCTGTGTCCCGGTCGTCATTTTTGTCCCGGTGTCCCAGTCTGTGATTTCTCTTTGAGCGTCCCGGGCGCCATTTATATTCCTTGTGTCCCGGTGTCCCGGTCGTCATTTATATCCCCCTGTGCCCCCGGCGTCCCCGTTGTAGTTGTGTCATTTATATTCCCTGTGTCCCGGTCGTCATCCCGGTATACATTCGTTTTTGAATTGGTATTAAATAAAAAAAACAAGTTTTTTAAACTGCAAGTAAGGAGCGACAGTAAAACTTAAAACGAACAGAAATTGTTCCCGCTCTTTACGCTAAAGTTTTTTACTGTTTTAGAAAGAAGAATTGAGAGAAAGAGTCAAACTTTAGCGTAAAGAGCGGGGCGTTGATGAGGAAGCAGCCTCTTTCATATACGAAGTAATTTCTGTTCGTTTTAAGTTTTACTGTCGCTCCTTACTTGCAGTTTAAAAAACTTGTTTTTTTTATTTAATTTCTGAACGTTTTTGAAGTAATGCATGTTATTATTTTCCAGCTGTACTTTTTAAATTAAAAAAATACTTTAGTGTAAAGAGTGAGGAGTTGCGCAGGGGACAACCTCTTTCATTTACGGAATAATTTTGTTCGCTTTAAGTTTTAATGTCGCTCCTTACTTTCCGTTTAATTTTTCTTTTATTTAATTTCTGAACGTTTTTGAATTAATGCATGTTTTATTTTGTCTCTCCACAATAATTAATTCATGAATAATTAATTATTAATTGTTAGTAATAATTAAGTAAAAAAATTAAGATCAATAATCATCTCAAAATTAACACAAGCAAATATTATCATAAATCAAAGTGTAGCTAATTTCACGTGTAAAGCTTAGAGTATTAAGATGAAAAGGGTGTCAAATGCACACATCAACAATATTTTTGGAACGGCTTAACGTGTCAAGGCGAAATTTCCGGGGCATCATGAAAGTGATGTTCAACTGAACAAATATGCACATTTTAATATGCACAATCTAATTTCAGGCATGTGGTCAATTTTCGGGGTGATTTTTGGAGCTTCCATCTGTATGTTCGCCATAGATTGGCCCAAAGTTGAAATATTTAAACTTTTATATCTAAACTGACCTACCAAATAATGCTAGTAAATCCTGCTCTCCCTTCATGGAAATTTTCTTCTCCCATTACAAATTCTCGAAGGAAAGTTCCCCCAGCATATACCCCTCTTCTCAACCCCTCCCCCAAACCAAAAAAATCCTCCTGAAAACGCCTGTATACTTCCCAATAACCATTACTATATGTAAGCACAGGTCAAAGTTTGTAACTTGTTGCCCCTCCCACGGGGACTGTGGGGGAGTAAGTCGTCCCCAAAGACATAGTTATAAGGTTTTTAGACTACGCTGAATAAATGGCTATCTCAGAATTTTTATCCGTTGACTTTGGGAAAACAATTAGCGTGGGAGGGGGCCTAGGTGCCCTCCAATTTTTTGGTCACTTAAAAAGGGCACTAGAACTTTTCATTTCCGTTAGAATGAGCCTTCTTGCAACATTCTAGGACAACTGGGTCGATACGATCACCCCTGGAAAAAAAAAATAAAAAAATAAATAAATACGCATCCGTGATCTGCCTTCTGGCAAAAAATGCAAAATTCCACATTTTTGTAGATAGGAGCTCGAAACTTCTACAATAGGGTTCTCTGATACGCTGAATCTGATGGCGTGATTTTCGTTAAGATTCTATGACTTTTAGGGGGCGTTTCCCCCTATTTTCAAAAATAACGCAAATTTTCTCAGGCTCGTAACTTTTGATGGGTAAGACTAAACTTGATGAAACTTATATATTTAAAACCAGCATTAAAATGCGATTCTTTTGATATAGCTATTGGTATCAAAATTCCATTTTTTAGAGTTTTGGTTACTATTGAGCCGGGTCGCTCCTTACTACAGTTCGTTACCACGAACTGTTTGATATGATGAAATAAGTTTTTAATTTTTTCCCTTTTTTTCCTTTTAGTTTTTTTTATTGGTTTTGACCTTTTTTTAGGTTTTTTAGTTTCTTTCTTTTTCTTTTTAGTTTTTTTTTGAAGTTTTTATCTTTTTAATTTTTTTCCTTTTATTTATATTTTTTTAGTTTTCTTTTTCTCCTTTATTTTTCAGTTTTTTTCCTTTTTTTAGTTTTTTTTTCTTTTTTAGTTCTTTTAGTTTTTACCTTTTTAGTTTTTTTTTGGTTTTTTAGATTAAATTTTTTTTTAGTTTTTCACCTTTTTTCTTTTTAGTTTTTTATTGGTTTTTACCTTTTTTTTAGCTTTTTTATTTTTTTTTCGTTTTTTCTTTTTACTTTATTTTTAGTTTTTATCTTTTTTATTTTTTTTTATGTTTATTTTTAATTTTATTAGTTTTCTTTTTCTCCTCTATTTTTCAGTTTTTACCTTTTTTTAGTTTTTTTTAGTTTTTAGTTTTTTAAGTTTTTTCCTTTTTTTAGTTTCTTTAATTTTTTTAGTTTTTCGGCTGTTTTATTTTTTTATTAGTTTTAATTTTTTTTGGTAGTTTTTGCCTTTTTTAGTTTTTTCAGTTTTTTTTTTTAGTTTTTAGTTTTTTACCTTTTTTAGCCTAACCAGGATTTGAACCTGGGACCTTCATTCTCCGTTCTGACACCCTCTCTCACCGAGTGACTACTCCAGCATGTTCATTTTGGTGTTTTAAATGGTATATTATTAACCAAATTAATGTGTTTTACAATATACTAAGCATCGTCATAACAAAAATGACGAAAACTAATTTCATGACGTCAGCCGACACAGAAACATGACGTCACCTGATCCACGATCCACAGATCCACAGACAACTTATTTTTATATATATACTTATTTTTATATATATAGATAGATCTATCTATATAAAAATAAGTTGTCTGTCTGTCTGTGGATCTGTGGATCTGTGGATCAGGTGACGTCATGTTTCGGCTGACGTCATGAAATTAGTTGCCGTCATTTTTGTTATGACGATGCTTAGTATATTGTAAAACACATTAATTTGGTTAATAATATACCATTTAAAACACCAAAATGAACATGCTGGAGTAGTCACTCGGTGAGAGAGGGTGTCAGAACGGAGAATGAAGGTCCCAGGTTCAAATCCTGGTTAGGCTAAAAAAGGTAAAAAACTAAAAACTAAAAAAAAACTGAAAAAACTAAAAAAAGGCAAAAACTACAAAAAAACTAAAAACTAATAAAAAAATAAAAAAGCCGATAAACTAAAAAAACTAAAGAAACTAAAAAAAGGAAAAAACTTAAAAAACTAAAAACTAAAAAAAACTAAAAAAAGGAGAAATGAAAAATAGAAGAGAAAAAGAATACTAATAAAATTCAAAATAAAAATAAAAAAAAAATAAAAAAGATAAAAAGCTAAAAAAAAGGTAAAAACCAATAAAAACTAAAAAGAAAAAAAGGTAAAAAACTAAAAAAAAATTCATCTAAAAAACTAAAAAAAACTAAAAAACGTAAAAACTAAAAGAACTAAAAAAGTAAAAAAAAACTAAAAAAAGGAAAAAACTGAAAAATAAGCGGGATATAAAACAGGGGGATATAAATGACGACCGGGACACTGGGACAAAAGGAATATAAATGAATCAGAAAATACAACTCATGTTTCCAAATGACGTCGTTTGGAGCCCAAATTGAAAATCCAGATCAATTTATGTTAACTTTCAAAGTAAAAGGGCAAATTTATCATAGAGCAGGGTCTCTTCTACCACTCTCAGGCGAGAATCATAAATTTTTACAATTGCACTTCATCAGTGATAGAAATTCTGAATTGAATGCACGTTGCGAAATTTCTCCCAACATTGAAAGGACAATCGTTTCCCAATTGCAACATCTTTTCCACGAAAATAATAATTAAGTGCGTCTGTTCAAAACAGCCATCGATTTGATGCCTACTTATACGCATAAAATTGTTATTTCCGCTGACAAAACGCCTCCTGGCCAACATGTGCGTAGATACAATGCTCCAACTATCGACGAAGTGGCCATCGTTATGGTCGGTGATCAGTTTTTACCTCGAGATATTATTCTCAGGGTTTCCACCACACGTGCTACAACTAAAAATAGGCCTACCAATAATACTTTTAAGAAATACAAACCCACCAAAGCTTTGCTATGGCACTCGACCTGCCGTAAAAAAAACAATGGAAAACCTAATAGAGGCCACAATCTTGACAGGGCCTTTTGAGGGTGAGGCTGTTCTTATTCCTCGCATTCCCAAGATTCCAACGGATCTGCCTTTTCAATTTAAAACATTGAAATTCCCAATTCGATTAGCATTTGCAATCACCATTAACAAAGCTCAAGGTCAATCATTAGAAAAATGTGGTATAGATCTTAATACTGATTGTTTTTCCCATTGACAATTGTACGTTGCATGTTCGAGGGTCGGTAAACCTGACAATCTATTTATATGCAGCGACAATTGGACAGCGAAGAATGTTGTATATTCGCAAGTTTTACGCACTTAATTTGTATTTTATCTATCTATCTATCTATCTATCTATATAAAAATGAGTTGTATGTATGCATGTTTGTTTGTTTGTAAAAAGAGCGTTTGCATATGATGTCATTATTAGTACATACGGCTTTGTATATGCAGAGACAATGGGAAAGCCAAGAATGTTGTATATTCGCAATTTTTACGTAGTTTAACTCCTGCAGACGAAATGAATGCTTGCCTAAAAAATTCTAATTTATAGGCACACGTAAAAATATTAAAATTAACTACAAATATGCGTGTCCGATTGCAAAACGATGACTCTGGTCAAACAGTAGACTCAATTTCAGGACGTATACAACTACCTGCTGATTTCTGTAATTTAGTGACTTCCAAAAATGAATTGATTGAAAAAGTATTTCCGAATATTCTAAAAAATTATAAAAATAATAAATGGCTAAGTGAAAGAGCGATTCTCGCACCCAAAAATATAGACGTCCACGAAATCAACAATATTGTTTTGAACAAGATTCGAGACCAGGCAGTCCTTTACAAGTCAGTCGACACAGTTTTGGAACCAAATGAAGCGGTTAACTATCCATCTGAATTTTTAAATTCCAGAGATCCTTCAGGGTTTCCACCACACGTGCTACAACTAAAAATAGGCGTACCAATAATACTTTTAAGAAATATCAACCCACCAAAGCTTTGCAATGGCACGCGACTTGCCGTAAAAAAAAACAATGGAAAACCTAATAGAGGCCACAATCTTGACAGGGCCTTATGAGGGTGAGGCTGTTCTTATTCCTCGCATTCCCATGATTCCAACGGATCTGCTTTTTCAATTTAAAAGATTGCAATTCCCAATTCGATTAGTATTTGCAATCACCTTTAACATAGCTCAAGGTCAATCATTAGAAAAATGTGGTATAGATCTTAATCCTGATTGTTTTTCCCATGGACAATTGTACGTTGCATGTTCGAGGGTCGGTAAACCTGACAATGTATTTATATGCAGCGACAATTGGACAGCGAATAATGTTGTTTATTCGCAAGTTTTACGCAGTTAATTTGTATTGTATCTATCTATATAAACACATGTGAGCTATGTGGATGCATGTTTGTTTGTAAAAAGAGCGTTTGTATATGACGTCATTATTAGTACATACGGCTTTGCATATGCACAGACAATGGGAAAGCCAAGAATGTTGTTTATTCGCAATTTTTGCGTAGTTTGAAACACATATATAAATCTATCTATATTCACAGGTGGGACACAGGGATACAACTACAATGGCGCATAACTAATATGGCGCGTAACGACTTACGCGCGCGGGGGGGCTTAGGGGGGCGCGAAGCGCCCCACCAACTAGGTGTTGGGGTGGCGCGAAGCGCCACCCCAACAGCTAGTATATATATATATATATATATATATATATATATATATATATATATATATATATATATATATATATATATATATATATATATATATATATATATATATATATATATATATATATATATATATATATATATATATATATATATATATATATATATATATATATATATATATATATATATATATATATATATATATATATATATATATATATATATATATATATATATATATTCGCAGGTGGGACACAGGGACACAACTACAATGGCGCGTAATTAATATGGCGCATAATGACTTACGCGCGCGGGGGGGCTTGGGGGTTGCGCGAAGCGCCCCCACCAACTAGGTGTTGGGGTGGCGCAAAGCGCCACCCCAACAGCTAGTATTTTATAATAACTAAAGTGCAGTTATAAATTTTTGATGTAAAATCAAAAGTCATATCTGACGTCTCTAACCGTTTTCGATGGAGTATATCTTCGGACATTTTCGATTTATATTTTTCCCATTACTCTGTAGGAGCTGAAGTAGAGCAAGTTTTTAGTATGATTCCAAACAATGCACGAATTTGACTTGAACTTGACGTTTCGCACGCGTCTTTGATGTAGTTATCCCAGTGTTGGTCATTCTCCAATAAATTCAGAGCTTGGCGTGCACTACGGTAAGTTTCATGTATAGTACCATTTACAGTTCTCAAATACTCAAAGGACGTCGGACCGGATACATTCACCAAAAGCAAGTGCAGAAAGAAGCATTCATATTGATTTGGGTGAACGGTGTAGAGTCTTCCTATCGTGGTATCTTTGAAGATGGTAGGTTGGCCGTCGACTGACTTACCCTGTTTTCGACGTTCAAATACTTTATTTTTAGTATTCCACGTGTAATACGAAGGCATTTCAGTATACATCAGTTTTTTTTTGCAAAAGAATCATTTTTGCATAGCGAAAAGAAAGGAGTTAACGTTGTATCCGGTGGATTCAGGGCTCTCTGTTGCACATTGCATTCCGAAAAATAAACACGTTGACCATTCTGTAAATGTACCGCTAAGTGAACAACAACTGAACTTCGTTCATGTATCGGAAATGAAAGAATTCGCCAAACAGCTTCATTACTGCTTATGTATCTTCCAGCCTGATATTGTACGATTTCGTCGATATCACTGATTTCGGACTACAAGCCAAAAACAGCCATGTCATTGCCTCTGTTGACGTATTTACATGTGTATTTAATTGCCTTTACGGATTTACAGTATTCAAAGTTTATGTGTGCATTAAATGTTTTTGATAATAAAGGGGAATATGGAACAAACCACTGGTTATCTACTTCAATGGTGGTACCGTTAAGCTTCTTTATTATTGCTTTTTTACCACCATCTTCAGTAGATCTTCTTCTATATTGTGGGAAACCATCATTGCCAGTAATTGTGTTGGGTACTAAAAGTCGAGGATATTGCTTTGTGCACCTTCCTTTGGCCATGCACGGTGAATTTTTGTTCAGTGGAACGCAAGGTCAATGTATCATTTTTTTTTTACAACAATATCATATAAACCCTTATCGACATTTTCATCAGGTATTTCAGCGGAATTCACGTCATCAATTTTATTAGAAGTAATTTTATAATGTAGCCAGATTAGTATATGTGCGTGTGGCAATCCTCATTTTGGCTATTCCACTGAGTACATCCAGCATCGCACTGACTCAAACACTTCAAGTTTTATTATGTAGTTTATCAGTGATATCAACTTTTGCCGGAAGACAAGGGCCGTGATGTCATGTCTATGAACCGCCGATTGTCCTTGAAGTAAAAGCTGCTGTATCTCCCAAGATTGATTACATGTAAATGTAATAAATAAATCTGGACGACCATAGAGACGAACATATGCAATAGCATCTTGAGCATATTCATGCATATGACGGGGACTGTCAGCAAGTGACGAAGGTAAAATCGTTAATCTTCCAACGTTTGTGGTATTACCGTCATTTACAGCTGCATCTCGAATGTATTGTTCATTCAAATGAATACATTCAAATAAATGTATTGTTCAGAGCGGAGCTTGGTCTGATTCAGACGGATAAATAGCAAACGTTCTGATTTAATTTTTGCATACATATCAACGATGTATTGGTGAAACAATTGACGGCATTTTAAAATATAATTGTCTTCATCCTGCCGAATCATTAGTTCATTAGTCTATAGGAATAATAATGCATTGCACTCTATTTCTTACTCATTTCTTTGTTAATGGCTAGATTTATCAATTTCATATCCCGAAAAATGATAGGATTTTATAGGGTATCGTAGCATTGATGAGTTTCAGCAATTCTTACCAACTGAGCTTTTCGCTTATGAAGAATAATATCTCGAGGTTAAAACTGATCACCGACCATAACGATTGCGACTTCGTCGATAGTTGGAGCATTGTATCTACGCACATGTTGGCCAGGAGGCGTTTTGTCAGCGGAAACAATAATTTTATGCGTATCAGTAGGCATCAAATCGATGGCTGTTTTGAACAGACGCACTAAATTATTATTTTCGTGGAAAAGATGTTGTAATTGGGAAACGATTGTCCTTTCAACGTCGTGAGAAATTTTGCAACGTGCATTCAATTCAGAATTTCTATTACTGATGAAGTACAATTGTAAAAATTTATGATTCTCGCCTGAGAATGGTAGAAAGGACATCGCTCTATGATAAATTTGCCCTTTTACTTTGAAAGTAGGCATAAATTGATCTGGACTTTCGATTTGGGCACCAAACGACATCATTTGGAAACATGAGTTATATTTTCTGATCCGTGATAAAAAACGCTTAGATTCTGACGTTGTTCCAGTAAGCAAAGTCTTCAATGGCTCTGGTGGTGCAGCCAGTAGAGGAAGTTTAACTTTTCCCTAGGTGCAACACATTCCCATTGTTTCACCATTGAATTTCAAGGCCTTGCAATAGGGACAAATTTTAAACATAGTCCCGATTTGAACACATCTACTCAACCTATAATCATCGACTGGGCTGAACCTGAATGCCAGGCGATAATTTTCAGGTTGCTCTTGTGATTCCTCGGCAAGCTTTCTTTTATTACTTTCTCTATCAGCCGCAAGCCTGTTTTCAAACTTTTGTTGTGGTTCCTCGGCAAGCTTTCTTTTCTTACTTTCTCTATCTGCCGCAAGCCTGTTTTCTTGCTTTTCTTGTGATTCCTCGGCACGCTTTCTTTTCTTACTTTCTCTATCAGCTACAAGCCTGTTTTCTTGCTGTTCTTGTGATTCCTCGGCATACTTTCTTTTCTTACTTTCTCTATCAGCCGCAAGTTTTTTGGCATAGACTCTTTGAGCAGCTTCCTCGGCTGTTGCCAATGTAGGTTCTTCAGTCATTTTACAATTAAACTTTTTTCCGTCCACGATCTTCTTACAATTAAAAATTTGTCTTTGAATGATTTTCTTAAATACATTTAATGACGTCATCGTCATAACAAACATGACGACAACTAACTTCATGACGACAAGACGACATGATGACATGACATCACTCGACAGATAGACAGACAGACAGACAGATAGACAACTTATTTTTATATATATAGATATATAGAAGATTTACACAGATTCGTGGAAAAATAAAATTATTGAGTAACTTGTCACAGTACGATGGATGAAACAGTTCCTCTTGATCAGGAGTTTGTGGGTTCAATCCCTGCCTTGGCAAGGCAGACGTAGCTCAACGTGTATTTCATTGTCAATTTTCTTTTTCTTTTTATATTTTTCATAACAAAGTGCTTTGAAGTAAAGAAAGGCTGAAAAAGGTAAAAAACGAAAAAGAAAAAAGAAAAAAACAGAAAAAACCAAAAAACAAAAAAAAAACAAAAAAAAGAAGAAAAAAACTAAAAAAAGAAAAACCAAAAAAAGAAAGAAGCTAAAAAATAGAAAAAAAATAAAAAAGAAAAAACTAAAAAAGAAAATCTATAAAAAAGAAAAATTAAAAAAGGAGAAGAAACTAAAAAATAAAGAAGAAAAAGAAAACTTAGAAAGAAAGGAAAAAATAAAAAAATAAAGAAGGTAAAAAACTAAAAAAACTAAACAAAAAGAAAAACTAAAAGAAAATAAAAAATATAAAACTAAAAAAAAGAAAAAAAGAAAAAAATTAAAAAAAGAAGAAACTAAGAAAAGGAAAAAACTAAAAAAGAAAATACTAAACAAGAAAAAAATTAAAAAAGTAAAAATTAAACAAATAAAAAGGAAAAAATAAAAAAATGATTGAAAAATGAAAAAAAAGAAAAAAACTTAAAAAAAAATAAAAAAAGCAAAAAAACTAAAAAAACTAAAATAACAAAAAAACTAAAAAAAATATAAAAAACAAAAACAACTAAAGAAAAAAATGAAAAAGAAACTAACATTAGATAATAATCAAATTACAGTGAAAATGCAATAAAATAAAATTATATTAAAATTACAATAAAAAATTTTGCAACATAAGGAAGCTTTCATTTCAGTTATTTTTGGATTTGGATTATTTATATATACTAGCTATTGGGGTGGCGCGAAGCGCCACCCCTACACTTAGTAAGTGGGGGCGCTTCGCGCCCCCCAAGCCCCCCGCGCGCGTAAGTCCTTACGCGCCATATTACTTCCAAAAACTTGCGAATATACTACATAATTGGCTGTCCCATTGTCTGTGCATATAAATAGATTGTCAGGTTTACCGACTCTTGAACATGCAACATATAACTATCCATTGGAATAACAATCTGTATTCAGATCTATACCTCATTATTCTAATGATTGCCCTTGAGCTTTGTTGATGGTGATTGCTAATCGAACATTCCCTGTGTCCCCGTCGTCATTTATATATCCCCCTGTGCCCCCGGGGTTCTCGTTGTTGTTGTTTCCCTATGTCCCGATGTCCCAGTCTGTAATTTCTCTTTGAGTGTCCGGGTCGTCATTTATATTTCCTGTTTCCCGGTGTCCCGATTGTCATTTTTGTCCCGGTCGTCATTTGTGTTCCGGAGTCCTGGTCTGTAGTTTCTCTTTGAGTGTCCTGGTCTTCATTTATATTCCCTATATCCCGGTCGTCATTTGTGTCCCGGTGCTTTGTTGATGGTGATTGCTAATCGAACATTCCTTGTGTCCCGGTCGCTTTCTCTTTGAGTGTCCCGGTCGTCATTTATATTCTCTATGTCCCGGTCGTCATTTGCGTCCCGATGTCCCAGTCTGTAATTTCGTCAGTCGACAAACATGACGTCTGTCGACAAACAAACATGACGTCACTCGACACAGAGACACACAGACAACTTATACAGCTTATATATATATATATATATATATATATATATATATATATATATATATATATATATATATATATATATATATATATATATATATATATATATATATATATATATATATATATATATATATATATATATATATATATGTATATATATATATATATATATATATATATATATATATATATATATATATATATATATATATATATATATATATATATATATATATATATATATATATATATATATATATATATATATATATATATATATATATATATATATATATATATATATACATATATATATATATATATATATATATATATATATATATATATATATATATATATATATATATATATATATATATATATATATATATATATATATATATATATATAAGTTGTTTGTCTTTCTGTCGACTGACGTCATGTTTGTGTGTCGACTGACGTCATGTTTGTCGACTGACGTCATTATAAGGATTGAGCTGTATGTCGTCATGAAGTTGTTTGTCGTCTGACGTCATGTTTGTCGACTAACGAAACTACAGACCGGGACACCGGGACACAAATGACGTGTTATGTCTGTTATAACGTAATAGAGGCAACAATCTTGACAGGGCCTTTTGAGGGTGAGGCTTTTCTTATTCCACGCATTCTCATGATTCCAATGGATCTGCCTTTTCAACCTAAAAGATTGCAATTTTCAATTTGATTAGCATATTTAGTTTTCAATCCAGAACCACTAAAGCTATTATGTAAATATCAAAAATATTTATGTTGTCTGAGCAATAATTTTTAGTTTTTATTTCAAAATAGAAAATTACCTGATAATTTTAGAATTATATCTATCTATAGATATAAAAATAAGTTGTCTGTCTGTGGATCAGGTGACGTCATGTTTCTGTGTCGACTGGCGTCATGAAGTTAGTTGTCGTCATTTTTGCTATGACGGTGACGTCATTAAAGATATTTAAGACATATATGTTCACGTAGAAATCTATTAATGTTTAAGTTTAAAATGACTGATGAACTTACAATGGCAAAAGCCGATGAAGATGCTCAAAGAGTCTATGCCAAAAAACTTGCTGCTGATAGAGAAAGTCAGAAAAGAAAGCGTGCCGAGGAATCAAAAGAACAGCAAGGAAACAGGCTTGGGGCTAAAAAACACAAAACCTTGCAGTTAGATGAAGATCCACCTGGACAGCGAGAGTCAAAACATATCAAAACTGAAAATGATAGCGATGATGATTGGGTTTGGGATCTTGACTTGGATAAGGTCATCAATGCCTACCAGATTTTAGTTAAAAAACAAAGGTTCGGCGATATGTATTTCATAGTGAAGCTGAAAAATAAAGAAGAAAAAGAAAAATGAAAAAAGAAAAAAATGTAAAAAACTAAAAAATACTAAAAAGAAAAAACACTCAAAGAGAAATTACAGACCGGGACACAAATGACGACCGGGACAGAGGGAATACAAATAACGACCGGGATATACATAAAAATAAGTTGTTTCTCTGTCTGTCGACTGACGTCATGTTTGTGTGTCGACTGACGTCATGTTTGTCGAATGACGTCATTATAAGGATTAAGCTGTATGTCGTCATGAAGTTGTTTGTCGTCTGACGTCATGTTTGTCGACTAACGAAACTACAGACCGGGACACCGGGACAAAAATGACGTGTTATGTCTGTTATAACGTAATAGAGGCAACAATCTTGACAGGGCCTTTTGAGGGTGAGGCTTTTCTTATTCCACGCATTCTCATGATTCCAATGGATCTGCCTTTTCAACCTAAAAGATTGCAATTCCCAATTTGATTAGCATATTTAGTTTTCAGTCCAGAACCACTAAAGCTATTATGTAAATATCAAAAATATTTATGTTGTCTGAGCAATAATTTTTAGTTTTTATTTCAAAATAGAAAATTACCTGACAATTTTAGAATTATATATATCTATATAGTTGTCGTCATGTGTGTTATAACGATGACGTAATTAAAGGTATTTAAGACATTCGTTCACGGAAAAATTTTTAATTGTAAAATTACTGAAGAACCTACAATGGCAACACCCGAGGAAGCTGCTCAAAACGAATGTATTCACGCCGAAGTAGCTGAGTTGGTAAAGCGTTATGTTTCAGGTTCTAGGTCCGAGAGGCTCCAAGTTTGAACCTTGGCTTTAGCATTAATACAAAAGAAGAAAAAAACTAAAAGAGGTAAAAACTACAAAAAAACTAAAAAGAAAATATATATATATATATTTATATATATCATCTTTTCCACAAAAATAATAATTTAGTGCTTCTGCTTAAAAACAGCAATCGAATTGATGCCTCCTGATACGCAACTATCAACAAAGTGGCAATCGTTGTGGTCGGTGATCAGTTCTTACCTCGAGATAATATTCTTTATAGGCGAAACAATCAGTTGACAAGAATTGCTTAAACTCATCGATGCTACGATGCCCTACAATATCCTGACGAATATAAATGACGCCCGGGACACTCAAATAGAAATCACAGACTGGGACACCGGGACACAAATGACGACGGGGACACAGGGAATATAAATGACGACCCGGACACAGGGGCACAACTACAACGGGGACGCCGGGGGGCACAGGGGGATATATAAATGACGACGGCAACAAAGGAAATGGTCGATTAGCAATCACCATCAACAAAGCTCAAGGGCAATCAATAGAATCATGAGGTATAGATCTGAATACGGATTGTTTTCCCATGGACCATTATGCGTTGCATGTTCAAGAGTCGGTAAACCTGACAATCTATTTATATGCACAGACGATGGGACAGCAAAGAATGTTGTATATTCGCAAGTTTTACGTAGTTAAACTGAAGACTGAAAAAAAGACACAAATGACGTGTTATGTCTGTTATAACGTAATAGAGGCAACAATCTTGACAGGGCCTTTTGAGGGTGAGGCTTTTCTTATTCCATGCATTCTCATGATTCCAATGGATCTGCCTTTTCAACCTAAAAGATTGCAATTCCCAATTTGATTAGCATATTTAGTTTTCAGTCCAGAACCACTAAAGCTATTATGTAAATATCAAAAATATTTATGTTGTCTGAGCAATAATTTTTAGTTTTTATTTCAAAATAGAAAATTACCTGACAATTTTAGAATTATATCTATCTATATATATAAAAATAAGTTGTCTGTCTGTGGATCAGGTGAGGTCATGTTTCTGTGTCGACTGGCGTCATGAAGTTAGTTGTCGTCATTTTTGCTATGACGGTGACGTCATTAAAGATATTTAAGACATATATGTTCACGTAGAAATCTATTAATGTTTAAGTTTAAAATGACTGATGAACTTACAATGGCAAAAGCCGATGAAGATGCTCAAAGAGTCTATGCCAAAAAACTTGCTGCTGATAGAGAAAGTCAGAAAAGAAAGCGTGCCGAGGAATCAAAAGAACAGCAAGGAAACAGGCTTGAGGCTAAAGAACGCAAAACCGCGCAGTTAGATGAAGATCCACCTGGACAGCGAGAGTCAAAACATATCAAAACTGAAAATGATAGCGATGATGATTGGGTTTGGGATTTTGACTTGGATAAGGTCATCAATGCCTACCAGATTTTAGTTAACAAAACAAAGGTTCGGCGATATGTATTTCATAGTGAAGCTGAAAAATAAAGAAGAAAAAGAAAACTGAAAAAAGAAAAAATGTAAAAAACTAAAAAATACTAAAAAGAAAAAACACTCAAAGAGAAATTACAGACCGGGACACAAATGACGACCGGGACAGAGGGAATATAAATAAAGACCGGGACACTCAAAGAGAAATTACAGACTGGGATACCGGGACACAAATGACGACCGGGACACAGGGAATATAAATGACGACCAGGACATAGGTATTTAAGAATATCGTTCAAAGACAAATTTTTAATTGTAAGAAGACCGTTGAAAGAGAAATTTCTAATTGTAAAATTACTGAAGAACCTACAATGGCAACGGTACCCCCATCAAGTAGATAACCAGTGGGTTGTTCCATATTCCCCGTTATTATCAAAAACATTTAATGCACACATAAACGTTGAATACACTAACTCCGTAAAGGCAATCAAATACATATGTAAACACGTCAACAAAGGCAGTGACATGGCAGTTTTTGGCTTGCAGCCCGAAATCAAAGATTTCGACGAAATTGTACAATATCAGGCTGGAAGATACATAAGCAGTAATGAAGCTGTTTGGCGAATTCTTTCATTTCCGATACATGAACGTAGTCCAGCTGTTGTTCACTTAGCGCTACATTTACAGAATGGTCAACGTGTTTATTTCTCGGAAACCAACGTGCAACAAAGAGCCCTGAATCCACCGGATACAAAATTAACAGCTTTTTTTTCGCTTTGCAAAAATGATTCTTTTGCAAAAAAAAAACTGCTGTATACTGAAGTGCCTTCGTATTACACGTGGAATACTAAAAATAACGTATTTGAACGTCGAAAACAGGGTAAGTCAGTCGACGGCCAACCTACCATCTTCAAAGATACCACGATAGGAAGACTCTACAGCGTTCACCCCAATCAACATGAATGCTTCTATCTACGCCTGCTTTTGGTGAATGTACCCGGTCCAACATCCTTTGAGTATTTGAGAACTGTAAACGGTACTATACATGACACTTACCGTAGTGCATGCCAAGCTCTGAATTTGTTGGAGAATGACCAACACTGGGATAACTGCATCAATGACGCGTGCGAAACGTCAACCCCAAGTCAAATTCGTGCATTGTTTGGCATCATTTTAACAACTTGCTCTCCATCAGCTCCTACAGTTATTGGAAAAATATAAGTCAAAAATGTCCGAAGATATACTCCATCTAAAACAGTTAGAGACGTCAGATATGACTTTTGATTTTACATCAGAAATTTATAACTACACTTTAGTTATGATAGAAGATTTGTGCGTACGTATGGCAAACAAACCTCTTCAGGATTTGGGAATGCCTTCACCTAACCGTATCGCTGCTGTTTCGACAGGTTATCGTGAACAAAGTTACAGTACGAGTGATCTATTGTCTTATGTACAAAATAACATTTCCAAGTCAACGTCGGAACAAAAAGACATTTATGATACGATAGACCCAATTTCAGGACGTATACAACTACCTGCTGATTTCTGTAATTTAGTGACGTCCAAAAATGAATTGATTGAAAAAGTATTTCCGAATATTCTAAAAAATTATAAAAATAATAAATGGCTAAGTGAAAGAGCGATTCTCGCACCCAAAATATAGACGTCCACGAAATCAACAATATTGTTTTGACCAAGATTCGAGACCAGGCAGTCCTTTACAAGTCAGTCGACACAGTTTTGGAACCAAATGAAGCGGTTAATTATCCATCTGAATTTTTAAATTCCTAGATCTTTCAGGGTTTCCACCACACGTGCTACAACTAAAAATAGGCGTACCAATAATACTTTTAAGAATCATAAACCCACCAAAGCTTTGCAATGGCACGCGACTTGCCGTAAAAAAAAACAATGGAAAACCTAATAGAGGCCACAATCTTGAAAGCCTTTTGAGGGTGAGGCTGTTCTTATTCCTCGCATTCCCATGATTCCAACGGATCTGCCTTTTCAATTTAAAAGATTGCAATTCCCAATTTGATTAGCATTTGCAATCACTATTAACAAAGCTTAAGGTCAATCATTAGAAAAATGTGGTATAGATCTTAATAATGATTGTTTTTCCCATGGACAATTGTACGTTGCATGTTTGAGGGTCGGTAAACCTGACAATCTATTTATATGCAGCGACAATTGGACAGCGAAGAATGTTGTATATTCGCAAGTTTTACGCAGTTAATTTGTATTGTATCTATCTATCTATCTATCTATATAAAAACGAGTTGTGCGTATACATGTTTGTTTGTTTGTAAAAAGAGCGTTTGCATATGACGTCATTATTAGTACATACGGCTTTGTATATGCACAGACAATGGGAAAACCAAGAATGTTGTATATTCGCAATTTTTACGTAGTTTAACTCCTGCAGACGAAATGAATGCTTACCTGAAAAATTCTAATTTATGGGCACACGTAAAAATATTAAAATGAACTACAAATATGCGTGTCCGATTGCAAAACGATGACTCTGGTCAAACATTTTCAGATCAATTGCTGGCAATTGGAAACGGAAAGCTCCCAGTAGTGGGAAAGCCAAAAATGTTGTATATTCGCAATTTTTACGTAGTTTGAAACACATATATAAATCTATCTATATTCACAGGTGGGACACAGGGGCACAACTACAATGGCGCGTAACTAATATGGCGCGTAACGACTTACGCGCGCGGGGGGCTTGGGGGGGCGCGAAGCACCCCACCAACTAGGTGTTGGGTCGGCGCGAAGCGCCACCCCAACAGCTAGTATATATATATATATATATATATATATATATATATATATATATATATATATATATATATATATATATATATATATATATATATATATATATATATATATATATATATATATATATATATATATATCTATATATATAAAAATAAGTTGTCTGTCTGTCTGTGGATGTGTGGATCAGGTGACGTCACCTGAAAAAACTGGATCAGGTGACGTCAAAACTGAAAAAACTAAAAAAAGGCAAAAACTACAAAAAAAACTAAAAACTAATAAAAAAAATAAAAAAGCTAAAAAACTAAAAAAACTAAAAAAGGCAAAAACTACAAAAAAAACTAAAAACTAATAAAAAAGCTAAAAAACTAAAAAAACTAAAAAAGGCAAAAACTACAAAAAAACTAAAAACTAATAAAAAAAATAAAAAAGCTAAAAAACTAAAAAAACTAAAAAAACTAAAAAAGGTAAAAAACTAAAAAAACTAAAAACTAAAAAAAAACTAAAAAAAAGGAAAAAACTGAAAAATAAGCTAAAATAAAGGTAAAAACCAATAAAAAACTAAACAAAAACTGAAAAAACTAAAAAAAGGCAAAAACTACAAAAAAAAACTAAAAACTAATAAAAAAAGTAAAAAAGCTAAAAAACTAAAAAAACTAAAAAAACTAAAAAAAGGTAAAAAACTAAAAAAATAAAAAATAAAAAAAAAACTAAAAAAAAGGAAAAAACTGAAAAATAAGCTAAAATAAAGGTAAAAACCAATAAAAAACTAAAAAGAAAAAAAGCAAAAAACTAAAAAAAATTTTCATCTAAAAAACTAAAAAAAAACTAAAAAAGGTAAAAACTAAAAGAACTAAAAAAGAAAAAAATAAATGACGAAACTCAAAGAGAAAGCGACCAGGACAAAAGGAATGTTCGATTAGCAATCAACAAAGCACCGGGACACAGGAAGTATAAATGACGACCAGGACATAAGTAAAAAAAAAACTATCTATATATATAAAAATAAGTTGTCTGTGGATCTGTGGATCGTGGATCAGGTGACGTCACCTGAAAAAACAGGATCAGGTGACGTCAAAACTGAAAAAACTAAAAAAAGGCAAAAACTACAAAAAAACTAAAAACTAATAAAAAAAATAAAAAAGCTAAAAAACTAAAAAAACTAAAAAAAGGCAAAAACTACAAAAAAAACTAAAAACTAATAAAAAAGCTAAAAAACTAAAAAAACTAAAAAAAAGGCAAAAACTACAAAAAAAACTAAAAACTAATAAAAAAAAATAAAAAAGCTAAAAAACTAAAAAAACTAAAAAAACTAAAAAAAGGTAAAAAACTAAAAAAACTAAAAACTAAAAAAAAACTAAAAAAAAGGAAAAAACTGAAAAATAAGCTAAAATAAAGGTAAAAACCAATAAAAAACTAAAAAAAAAACTGAAAAAACTAAAAAAAGGCAAAAACTACAAAAAAACTAAAAACTAATAAAAAAAAGTAAAAAAGCTAAAAAACTAAAAAAACTAAAAAAACTAAAAAAACTAAAAAAAGGTAAAAAACTAAAAAAAATAAAAAATAAAAAAAAATTAAAAAAAAGGAAAAAACTGAAAAATAAGCTAACATAAAGGTAAAAACCAATAAAAAACTAAAAAGAAAAAAAGGAAAAAACTAAAAAAAAATTTCATCTAAAAAACTAAAAAAAACTAAAAAAGGTAAAAACTAAAAGAACTAAAAAAGAAAAAAATAAATGACGACACTCAAAGAGAAAGCGACCAGGACAAAAGGAATGTTCGATTAGCAATCAACAAATCACCGGGACACAGGGAGTATAAATGACGACCAGGACATAAGTAAAAAAAAAATTAACAAAACTAAAAAGAAGGTAAAAACTACAAAAAAACTAAAAAGAAAAAAAAACTAAAAACTAATAAAAAAACTAAAAAATCTAAAAATCTAAATAAACTAAAAAAGAAAAAAAAAGGAAAAAAATAAAGGAGAAAAACAAAACTAAAAAACGAATGTATATACAGACCGGTACACCGGGATACAAATGACGACCGGGACACAGGGAATATAAATGACGACCGGGACACAGGGACACAACTACAACGGGGACACCGGGGGAAACAGGGGGATATAAATGACGACCGGGACAAAAAAACTAAAAAGAAAAAAAAAACTAAAAACTAATAAAAAAACTAAAAAATCTAAAAATCTAAATAAGCTAAAAAAGAAAAAAAAGGAAAAAAATAAAGGAGAAAAACAAAACTAAAAAACGAATGTATATACAGACCGGGACACCGGGATACAAATGACGACCGGGACACAGGGAATATAAATGACGACCGGGACACAGGGACACAACTACAACGGGGACACCGGGGGAAACAGGGGGATGTAAATGACGACCGGGACACCGGGACAGGGAATGGTCGATTAGCAATCACCATCAACAAAGCTCAAGGGCAATCATTAGAATCATGAGGTATAGATCTGAATACAGATTGTTTTCCCATGGACCCATGTTCAAGAGTCGGTAAACCTGACAATCTATTTACATGCAAAGACAATGCATGTTCAAGAGTCGGTAAACCATATATATATATATATATATATATATATATATATATATATATATATATATATATATATTATATATAATATATATATATATAATATATATATATATATATATATATTTATATATATAAATATATATATATATATATATATATATATATATATATATATATATATATATATATATATATATCTATATTCACAGGTGGGACATAGGGACACAACTACAATGGCGCGTAACTATTATGGCGCGTAACGACTTACGCGCGCGGGGGGGCTTGGGGGGGGCGCGAAGCGCCCCCACCAACTAGGTGTTGGGGTGGCGCGAAGCGCCACCCCAACAGCTAGTATATATATATATATATATATATATATATATATATATATATATAAATAAGTTGTCTGTGGATCTGTGGATGGATCAGGTGACGTCACCTGAAAAAACTGGATCAGGTGACGTCAAAACTGAAAAAACTAAAAAAAGGCAAAAACTACAAAAAAAACTAAAAACTAATAAAAAAAATAAAAAAGCTAAAAAACTAAAAAAACTAAAAAAAGGCAAAAACTACAAAAAAAACTAAAAACTAATAAAAAAGCTAAAAAACTAAAAAAACTAAAAAAAAGGCAAAAACTTCAAAAAAAAATAAAAACTAATAAAAAAAATAAAAAAGCTAAAAAACTAAAAAAACTAAAAAAACTAAAAAAAAGGTAAAAAAAACTAAAAAAACTAAAAACTAAAAAAAACTAAAAAAAAAGGAAAAAACTGAAAAATAAGCTAAAATAAAGGTAAAAACCAATAAAAAACTAAAAAAAAAACTGAAAAAACTAAAAAAAGGCAAAAACTACAAAAAAAAACTAAAAACTAATAAAAAAAGTAAAAAAGCTAAAAAACTAAAAAAACTAAAAAAACTAAAAAAAGGTAAAAAACTAAAAAAAATAAAAAAAAAAAAAAAACTAAAAAAAGGAAAAAACTAAAAAAACTAAAAAAAAGGAAAAAACTACAAAAAAAACTAAAAACTAATAAAAAAAATAAAAAAGCTAAAAAACTAAAAAAACTAAAAAAACTAAAAAAAGGTAAAAAACTAAAAAAACTAAAAACTAAAAAAAAAACTAAAAAAAAGGAAAAAACTGAAAAATAAGCTAAAATAAAGGTAAAAACCAATAAAAAACTAAAAAAAAAAACTGAAAAAACTAAAAAAAGGCAAAAACTACAAAAAAAAACTAAAAACTAATAAAAAAGTAAAAAAGCTAAAAAACTAAAAAAACTAAAAAAACTAAAAAAAGGTAAAAAACTAAAAAAAATAAAAAATAAAAAAAAACTAAAAAAAAGGAAAAAACTGAAAAATAAGCTAAAATAAAGGTAAAAACCAATAAAAAACTAAAAAGAAAAAAAGGAAAAAACTAAAAAAAAATTTCATCTAAAAAACTAAAAAAAACTAAAAAAGGTAAAAACTAGATTAAAGTAATTCGAAAAAAGAAAAATGGTAAAAAACTAAAAAAAAACTAAAAAGAAAAAACTAAAAAAAAATTTAAAAATTGAAAAAATAAAAAAAAGAAAAAACCCAAAAAGAAAAAACATAAAAAAATAAAAAAGATAAAAAACTAAAAAAAACTAAAAAAGCTAAAAAACTAAAAAAAAGAAAAAACTAAACAAACTGGGAATTGCACAAATATTTCAATATATTTTGACAATATATATAAAAATAGGTTGTCTGTCCATTACGCCAGATTATATCTTCTATATATATAAAAGAAAACAAACTAGAATGTAAAAACTGGAAATTGCATAAATATTTCGAAATATTTTGACAATAGGTTAAAGTAATTCGAAAAAACAAAAATGGTAAAAAACTAAAAACAAAACTAAAAAGAAAAAACTAAAAAAAAACTAAATAAAAAATTAAAAAAAGAAAAAAACTTAAAAAGGAAAAATGTAAAAAAAATAAAAAGGTAAAAAACTAAAAAGAAAAAAAAACTAAAAAAAACCTAAACAGCTAAAAAAAAAGAAAAAACTAAAAAAACTGGGAATTCCACAAATGTTTCAATATATTTTGACAAAAGATTAAGGTAATTCGAAAACCTTAAAACAGATACCCAAAATTTTGAGGTTTATTATCAATAAAAAGAAGAAACTTAAAAAAGAAAAACTAAAAAAGAAAAAAATAAGAAAAGAAAAAACTATAAAAGAAAAAAAAACTGAAATGAAACTGTATCTATATATCTATATAAATGACGACCAGGACACTCTAAGAGAAATTACAGACTGGTATACCGGGACACAAATGACGACCGGGACACAGGGAATATAAATGACGACCTGGACACAGGGATACAACTCCAACGGGGACGCCGGGGGCACAGGGGGATATATAGATGACGACGGGGACACAGGGAATGTTCGATTTGCAATCACCATCAACAAAGCTCAAGGGCAATCGTTAGAAAAATGCGGTATAGATATGAATACGAATTGTTTTCCCATGGACAATTATTATGTTGCATGTTCAAGAGTTGGTAAACCTGACAATCTATTTATATGGACAGACAATAGGACAGCGAAGAATGTTGTATATTCGCAAGTTTTACGTAGTTAAATATATATCTATATATATAAAAATAAGTTGTCTGTGTGTGGATCTGTGGATCAGGTGACGTCATGTTTGTCCGCATATGACGTCTGAATTATTTCACACTAATACAAAAGAAGAAAAAAACTAAAAAAGGTAAAAACTACAAAAAAAACTAAAAAGAAAAAAAAACTAAAAAAGCTGAAAAACTAAAAAAAACTAAAAAAAGGTAAAAATCTAATAACTAAAAAAAACTGAAAAAAATAAAAAAAGGCAAAAACTACAAAAAAAATAAAAACTAATAAAAAAATAAAAAAGCTAAAAAACTAAAAAAACTAAAAAAAAACTAAAAAAAGGTAAAAAACTAAAAAAAAAAACTAAAAACTAAAAAAGAAAAAAACTAAAAAAAAGGAAAAAACTGAAAAATAAAAGAGAAAAAGAAAACTAAAAAAATATGAATAAATATATATAATGACGACCAGGACATAAGTAAAAAAAAACTAAAAAAACTAAAAAAATGGTAAAAACTACAAAAAAACTAAAAACTAATAAAAAAATTAAAAAATCTAAAAATCTAAATAAACTAAAACAGAAAAAAAAGAAAAAAGGAAAAAAATAAAGGAGAAAAACAAAACTAAAAAACGAATGTATATACAGACCGGGACACCGGGATACAAATGACGACCGGGACACAGGGAATATAAATGACGACCGGGACACAGGGACACAACTACAATGGGGACGCCGGGGGGCACAGGGGGATATAAATGACGACCGGGAGACCGGGACACAAGGAATATAAATGACGCCTGGGACACTCAAAGAGAAATCACAGACTGGAACACCGGGACACAAATGACGACCGGGACACGGAATATAAATGAAGACCGGGACACAGGGACATAACTACAAAGGGGACGCCGGGGTGCACAGGGGGATATATAAATGAGGATGGCGACTCAGGGAATGGTCGATTAGCAATCACCATCAACAAAGCTCAAGGGCAATCATTAGAATCATGAGGTATAGATCTGAATACGGATTGATTTCCCATGGACCATTATATGTTGCATGTTCAAGAGTCGGTAAACCTGAAAATCTATTTATATGCACAGACAATGGGACAGCAAAGAATGTTGTATATTCGCAAGTTTTACGTAGTTAAAAACATATATATATATATATATATATATATATATATATATATATATATATATATATATATATATATATATATATATATATATATATATATATATATATATATATATATATATATATATATATATATATATATATATATATATATATATATATATATATATATATATATATATATATATATATATATATATATATATATATATATATATATATATATATATATATATATATATCTATCTATATTCACAGGTGGGACATAGGGACACAACTACAATGGCGCGTAACTAATATGGCGCGTAACGACTTACGCGCGCGGGGGGGCTTGGGGGGGCGCGAAGCGCCCCCACCAACTAGGTGTTGGGGTGGCGCGAAGCGCCACCCCAACAGCTAGTATATATATATATATATATAAATAAGTTGTCTTTGTGTGGATCTGTGGATGGATCAGGTGACGTCATGTTTCGGCTGACGTCATGAAATTAGTTGCCATCATTTTTGCTTTGAAGGTGACGTCATTCAAGTTATATAAGACATATGTTCGCCGTCATGTTTCGGCTGACGTCATGAAATTAGTTGCCATCATTTTTGCTTTGATGGCGTGACGTCATTCAAGTTATATAAGACGTATGTTCGCGTAGAATTCTATTAATGCTTAAGTTTATAATGACTGATGAAGATGCTCAAAGAGTCTATGCCAAAAAACTTGCTGCTGATAGAGAAAGTCAGAAAAGAAAGCGTGCCGAGGAACTACCAGAGCAACGCGAAAGCAGACTTGCTGCTAAAAGAGAAAGTGAAAAAAGAAGGCGTGCCGAGGAACTACTAGAGCAACGCAGAAGCAGACTTGCTGCTAAAAGAGAAAGTGAAAAAAGAAGGCGTGCCGAGGAATCAAAAGACCAGCAGGGAAACAGGCTTGAGGCTGATAGAGAAATAAAGAACAGAAAGCATGCCGAGGAACTACCAGAGCAACGCAGAAGCAGACTTGCTGCTAAAAGAGAAAGTGAAAAAAGAAGGCGTGCCGAGGAACTACTAGAGCAACGCAGAAGCAGACTTGCTGCTAAAAGAGAAAGTGAAAAAAGAAGGCGTGCCGAGGAATCAAAAGACCAGCAGGGAAACAGGCTTGCTGCTGATAGAGAAAGTAAGAAAAGAAAGCGTGCGGAGGAATCAGAGCAACCTGAAAGTTATCGCCTGGCATTCAGGTACAACCCAGTCGATGATTATAGCTTGAGTTGATGTGTTCAAATCGGGACAATGTCCAAAATTTGTCCCTATTGCAAGGCCTTGAAATTCAATGGTGAAACAATGGGAATGTGTTGCGCCTCAGGAAAAGTTAAACTTCCTCTATTGGCTGCACCACCAGAGCCATTGAAGACTTTCCTTACTGGAACTACGTCAGAATCTAAGCGTTTTTTTGTCAAAAATCAGACAATACAACTCATGTTTCCAAATGACGTCGTTTGGAGCCCAAATCGAAAATCCAGATCAATTTATGTCTACTTTCAAAGTAAAAGGGCAAATTTATCATAAAGCAGGGTCCCTTCTACCATTCTCAGGCGAGAATCATAAATTTTTACAATTGTACTTCATCAGTGATAGAAATTCTGAATTGAATGCACGTTGCGAAATTTCTCCCAACGTTGAAAGGACAATCGTTTCCCAATTGCAACATCTTTTCCACGAAAATAATAAGTTAGTGCGTCTGTTCAAAACAGCCATCGATTTGATGCCTACTGATACTCATAAAATTGTTATTTCCGCTGACAAAACGCCTCCTGGCCAACATGTGCGTAGATACAATGCTCCGACTATCGACGAAGTGGCAATCGTTATGGTCGGTGATCAGTTTTTACCTCGAGATATTATTCTACATAAGCGAAACGCTCAGTTGTTAAGAATTGCTGAAACTCATCGATGCTACGATGCCCTACAATATCCTATCATTTTTTGGGATGGAGCCGACGGCTATGACTTTAATATTAAATTGATGAATCCAGCCACTAACAAAGAAATGAATAAGAAATGCAGTGCAATGCATTATTATTCCTATAGACTAATGATTCGGCATGATGAAGAAAATTATATTTTAAAATGCCGTGAATTGTTTCACCAATTTATGATTGATATGCACTGAACAAAAATTCACCATGCATGGCCAAAGGAAGGTGCACAAAGCAATATCCTCGACTTTTAGTACCCAAAACAATTACTGGCAATGATGGTTACCCACAATATAGAAGAAGATCTACTGAAGATGGCGGTAAAACAGCAATAATAAAGAAGCGTAACGGTACCACCGTCGAAGTAGATAACCAGTGGGTTGTTCCATATTCCCCTTTATTATCAAAAACATTTAATGCACACATAAACGTTGAATACTGTAATTCCGTAAAGGCAATCAAATACATATGTAAATACGTCAACAAAGGCAGTGACATGGCAGTTTTTGGCTTGCAGTCCGAAATCAAAGATTTCGATGAAATCGTAGAATATCAGGCTGGAAGATACATAAGCAGTAGGGGAGAGTCGGGTAAGACGGACCGGGGGGCAAGACGGACCTTTTGTCATTGCTCGACTTGAGCGTCACCTTTTTATCACTTGTAGAGTTAGAAACAACGGCCATCCAGTGGCAAGTTTCGGAGCGAAGTCTGAGAGTTGAAGCCAATCTTGTCTTCGAGAAAATATTTTTATTCGTTTTCGCATTCTCGAAACCGGCTTTTGAGGTAAATGTTTTTCTTTTCTGGTGTTTCTAATGTTCTGTTTTATACTGTGGTAATTTTTCTTACAAATATGGAGGTCTAGGAGAGTGTGTGAGACATTAATTTTTTTCATTGCAGTGCCATCTTATGTTATAATTTTTTACTATTCCGAAAAAGCAGGTTTAGGGTAAGATGGACCACAGAGACAGCGGGTAAGACGGACCGGTCCGTCTTGCCCCCTATCAACTGGGATCTTTTTCGAAGTTATTATTTTTTACGTATTTTGTGAATATTGTGTTGCATTTATTGTTCCCGCATGTCAATTAGAAATATATTAAGCTGTCTCTCTTTTGCAGAATGGGAAAGTATACTAGGAAAACCACCCGCGGTCTCCACGACCAGGACTTACTGAGAGCAGCTGCTATGCGAGTTAAATCTGGTTCGCCGCTTCGCAAAGTTTCGGAAGAGGTTGGTTTGCCACGAAGCACAGTGCGAAGAGCAGTTGCAAAACTCGACGCAGCAGAAGATCCCCAATCAGTGGAGTTGGCAACTCAGGCAACTCAGCAAACAAAGAGATACTTCTGAAGGACTATATGATCACGGCACAGCACATGCATCATGGACTTACGAAAAAGGAAGCAGGTCAGCTTGCATATGAATATGCCCAGGCCAAAGGGAAGAATATGCCGAAGAACTGGACTGAAAATAAGTGTGCAGGAAAAGACTGGATGAATAGCTTTATGAGTCGTGTTGGGCTTTCCCTAAGGTCCTCCGAAACGACAAGCCTTGCCAGAGCCATCAGCTTCAACAGGACGAATGTCAGCGAATTTTTCAATAATTTAGA